>NC_133472.1:17364895-17407612 GCF_025370935.1 Choristoneura fumiferana
TAGAAAAGTATTTCCATGGTTTTTTGTAGTCGGTTGAATTTTTTGTTACCTTTTAAAAAAAACACGCTTTTTAGTGAAAATAATCTAAGACACAATAGTTTAATGTCAAACTGGTGGTCACCTTTTACAAAAGATTGTTTTTCCCGATGCAGAGACGTTCATTATTAAGAGTCCTGGTGCTTCGCTACCCGTTCCATTTAACCATAATGCATTACGTTGAGCATAAATTGCTTAGCAACTGTGTTAAAGTAATTGAAATTCAACCGTGAAATACTTGTTATTGAGTAGTAACTCCGATGGCTAACTGTGGTCTTCATTATCAGTTCCACTTCACCAAATGATGATTCTCAAGAGCAAATGCACGAGTTACTACCAAACATATACAATTTACTATAGTGTCCCTACAACATTTAAAGAGTTCCCTCGATTTTCTAAGAAAATCTGAAAATCTGAAATTGGATCTTAAGATCAATCATCAGATCCTGAATTGGTTCTTATGTGACCTAATTGAAGATATTCCTAGACGAACGCATAAAAAAAACAAATCGGTTCAAAAATGACGGAGTTAGGCACTTCTATATACCCTGAGTTTATCTCTCCGATTTCAATAAAATTTGAGAGATAGACTCAGTCCATGATTCCGAGCTGGAAAAACAGGGTCTCCAGATGTGTCCCAAAATATTGTATGGACGTGTCCGTTGTGCTACGAAACATATTAACTACTCTTCGTCTCTACTCTTCGTCTATGCAATTCGTATATGCAATGCAAAAAAAAATATGTATAATAAATACAGCCATAGCGTCAATTATTAAGTTGACATTTCAAAGATCCGTAGAAAAACTGTTTAGTCCGTCAGTTAGATAATCAAAAAATATTGTACACGATTTTTTCTTTTGTTTGATAAACAAAAAATGACGAGGATACAGTGCTTAGCAAATAGAATGATATATTTTTAACCCAGTCGTCATCCCTACTCTGATATCGATATTTTAGAACTGTTGGCGGAATTATTATAAGGATATTTGCGGGACTGTCCGTGATGCGCCAAGTCAATAATACATTATGCAACTAAAATTTCCAACTAGTGTCCTTATATATTTATTGCTCATTGTTTATGTTTTTTTTTTAATATTTACCTCTATCTCTGCATATAAACTAACCTGGTGCGCCAATTGCAGAAAAGTGTGATCGGAGATTTTTCTTATGTACGTCATTGGAACTCCACACAGCAAATTATTCATAATGTTAAGGTATTTTGGCTGTGACCAGTTTGGGTTTAATTTCATGTATTTACTGGCCACGATACCCACCTAAATGAAAACAAACTAATATGAAACGCAGATTTCTAGATTGTTCAGTGTTCAGTGCTAAGAGTAAGAGAACCACAAAACTAAGCCGGTCTCGGTGTCTAGTCTTACATTATCGTCGACACTAAAACACCTGGCAATCGAAGCGTGTAGCTCTAATGTATGTATGTAAAACTCTTAATTGCACATAAAAATAAAAATACAAATACACAGAGAGTCTTGAGAGATATTGTCATGTCAAAGGCGTTCGGACGTGTATATTTTTAGCAACCTGCCTATTTTGACAGATATATAATATTATATTAATGATGATTGTCAATGATATTATGAAAGCTAACATGTTAACTCCAATGAAATGGTTGAAGACAAACTGATTGTTAGGATACCTACTTATGATTTAATTCGGCCGTAAAAGTATAGTCAGGTGCAAAAATATGGAATTATCTAACCCTTCAAAAATATGTACCATAGACTTATTCCGGCGTAATAAGGCCGTGGTAAAATATTTTTGAGTGGTTTGAATAGATACATATTTTTGCACTTGACTGTACTTACACCTATTTACATTATTTTATAAATAAAATACCTACTTAGTAGTGAAATGTTTTTTTATGAACAAACCTGGTGTCGATTGAGCTCGGGATGTGTTCCTATGTAGGTGACTATTCTGTCATCCGTCAAATTAAGTCGTGCAATTTGCTTCCCATTGAGGTGCTTGAACAGCGGTCGGTACTTCTCCAACACGTCAATAGTGATTTGTTGGCCTTGTTTCCTGCCAGCACCACCGTCCACATGGCAGCTAATTTCTCTCGCGCTATCTTCATCATTGCTATTGTGCGTGCCTTGGACGAAAAAAAAATTGCCTTAGATCCCTTAGAACATTTAAAAGTTGGTGTCGATCTGCACCCATCAACTGACTGAATTAAATTTAATATTTATGAAATAGAACACGCTTAAAAATCAACATTGATGAAGCTACCTAAAGAAATAGGTTCGAGGTTGCGTTAACTAAAAGAAATATATAAGTTTATTTATAGTGGTAATCTTTGACAGAAAAAAGCAAGCAACCTTATGTTTGCCAATTTTGTAGGCTTCGTACTTAAAATTAGTCTAAAAAAAAATTGAAAATCGCTGCTGAGGTGAAAAATTGTATGTGTCACACGAGACCAAATTTTTTTTTGCATCTCGTGTGTTTTAATCCCTTGCTGCTCTCAGAATTCTAACCTAGAATCACTCGCTACCGCTCGTGATTCAATTATAGAAACCTTCGCTTACTCGGGATTCTAAATAAACACTCGCAACAAAAAACAACTTTGCTCTCTTGTTGCAAAATAACTATTTATGCTCTAGTGCATGAAGTAAAATCTTCGTCTAAGACCAAGGTAATCAGGTGTCAACAGCCACAAACAAAAAAGTTTCTATACTTTTTTTATTAATTTTATTTCTTACGAACTGTTGCCCGCCGCTTGCCCCCGTTGTCATTTTTATAAATTTTCTTCCATAAAAACCTTCTCCTGACAATTACGAAAACAACAAAAAAATAATTTGTGAAATCGCTCCAGCCGTTCCCGAGTTTTGCGCTTAGCAACACATTTTACGATTCATTTTTATTTATATAGAAGAAGATAGATAAAACTAAAAATCATTTCATTAATCAAAATAAATCAATAAAACTAAAAATGAATGATTATATAGCAATGCATGAAAAATAAAAGGTACCTAGTAAGTGAACAATGTTTCCACTGTTGCTATTTCATTTCCTCTCAATCGAAGTGAAAAGTAGAGTGTAAAACTCGAGCATTAAACGCATTTTCCCCTCGAAGTTTCGAGTCGGAGCCGTACCGGCTCGTGTGGTTATATGAACGTCTCGGGTAAAATAGCTCGTTTTATGCTCTTATTGTACAATCTACTATTGCTCACTGATTTCTCATAGCAAAACCTGCCTGTTCGAGGTGCTGAGGTAAAAAAACATTTTAAGTATAGCATATTATTTTAGTGTAATATGGTTAAAAACATACTTATCGCAAGTGGGTTTGCAAAAAAAATCCTAGCCAAACTTCAAAAATAAAAAATATGAATTATTAAAGAATATGAAAACAATGCATTTTATTCATTCTAGGTATCGTGTTTCACAGTATCATTTCCCTACACTGCTTATGACCTAGTACACTATCGATATCCGAATATAGAAATAATGTAAGTTTTTTTTTTCAAAACGATCTGGTTCGATTCCCGTAGTTACTGGGAACAAGTTTTTTTTTATGTTTGAATGCAGTTTTTCTTGTTACTAAAATCGATGAGATGGTTCCTTTAAACAGATCTTCGTATGTTTTATAGTTTCAGACTTTCCCATACTGACCAATCCAAATGAGCCACCCTGTATAGCACCTAGTAAGGTACGCCAATGTTAGCTATTTGTGATTGGTTTTTGGAGTCTTTTTGTATTTTTTTTTATGCGTAGGAAAAATTCGTGTCTAGATTCCTGTCCAGCGGTGGTGTAGAGGTTATAGCACGCAGCACGAATTGCTGAGGACCTGGGTTCGATTCCCAGCGCTGGTCTCTTTTTCTGGTTTTTCTGTGCATCCATGTCTTAGTTTGTATTTTCGATAGGGTTAGCTATTTGGTTTTATAATCATCTTCATCATTATTAACGTGTATCAGACCACTGCTGGACGTACACCTCTCTCATAGCAACCATTGCAATTTTCTCGTCCCATACCTGTCCAAGCCTTACGAATATAGCCCCCATAGGCATAGCCCCATCTACCTAATAAGCCACCTGGCTAACTAGCTGTTTGAACTATCCGGGCACGATTAGCTGTTATTTACAGAATGAAGTACGTAGTCCCGCGGCAGAGCCTTGATGTCTTCGAGACCGCCGTCAAGGATGATTGCGAAGGCGTCGACAGCGGTCTGCATCAGGTCGCTGGTCACGTTCAGGCGGCAGTGGTCGCGGTGCAGAAACTGCGCCTTGATGAGGTGGACGCCGCTTTGGTTGCGGAACAGCTGCGCGCTGAAACGTAAAGCCCAGTTAACACTGCAAGATAAATAGTGTAAGCAGCATTGCGTCCGCCTGGAGAGAGATTTCTTGTGATATACAGGGGTGGTTTAAAATTCATTGCGGGGTTGTAAACTGTAAAGCGAACAACTGCCACAATTTTTAACCTGTATATTTTTCTTAGATCTAAAGTGAGCTTTTGCGACTATCAAATATAATGAAAAATATAGCAGTGGCTCAGCGGAGATGAAATTAGGTACTTTTGGTGTTGTGAGCCACATATAACATTTAAATAATTAAATATTATAAAATTTACAAAATATCAAATTGCCTTACTGCATAATATTTCCCGATGGATAGTGGTATACTTTTGAGTACGGCATCACATTATCAGAACTTGAATATATCTTCACAAATTCTAATCCACCTATAACACTCGCGAATCATATTACAGTGACCTGCTTATACGATACTCAACTATAATGTAGGTATTCAAAAACTATAATAGGTATTAACCTCGTAAGTCATATCATACCTACATTGTAAGGTAAAAATAATTAATAATAGTAAGAAAAAGTAGAAAATTTATCAACTTACTATATGAACTACAGATTATTCAATGAAAAAAGAACTGTGAAGATTTTGAAATTGTTCCAAAAATCAATAGGACAAATCAAAGCACAAATGCAAAAAGGCTGAAATTACGGGAGGTTCATAAACCTACTTACCGTCTTTTTGAACTGGACCAAACATAAATTCATACAATACTAAATTGAGTCGCGGCAGTGGATCTGAAACCAACGACATACTTAACAATAAAATTATAGTTAGACCCACAACATAAGTATGAATGAAGTCAGATGGATAATCATGGATTCGCATACGGAAGCAAGCACACGCGAAAAAGAAGTACGAAACTGCAGAAGCGATTATTGTGATTTTTCTTTTTTTCAATAACTTAGTATTTGAGCCGTATCTTACATTAAAAATTCTTGTTTGACTAGATCTCTTACAAAATTGGTTGATTCCGGCTTTACTTTGTGGAGATCCTTATTAACTACCATCATCTATACCACGCGCCATATAAATCTGCCTAAAAGTTCATTACTTAATACTCAGTTTTGACGCATTTTTGAGATACATTTTTTATACGAAGTCTTTACGTTACTCCCGGATTGCGTTCGAATCACTTAACGGTATAGTGCCTTTTCTATTATTCGAATTATACCTTTATAGTTTTTGTGGTACTAGTCGGGGCAATGAAATGAATGAAATTATAGGCAAAGTTAGGCGGCGGAAGATAAGGTAGGTATACCATACTTACTATGGCAGTGTAGAAATCATGAACTCTTATAATATACCTAGAGTTTGAATCGTGTTAGCGTTTTATTTGTATTGGGGATATTCGTCTGTGTGACATTGACGACGTAATATATGTAGGTACAGTCGACTTCATAAACTTGTGAGCAAAAATTTGATTGTAAATATCTGAACACGCTTCTACGCCGTTAACAATAGAGTCGTGTTCAAATATTTTGCTCACAAGTTTCTAAACTCGACTGTACCTATATCTAATGTAATATCGATTTATGTGGAAGTGCAGGACGGTGAGTTCTTGTATGAAAACGGTGCTATGTTGCACGTACGGATGCGGAGTAGCAATTTTAAAAATTGTATATGAGTTACAATTTTTAAAATTTCTACGCTCAATTTGTTACGGTTACGGTTAGGTTTAAATGACTTATGAAGTTACTACATATAAACAGCACAGTATAGACAGTATGGTATCTTTTTATACTGAAATACTTCATAATATTACATATTTCTGAGCCATCATGTTTTCGGACTCTACACCTTCCACAACAAGCAACAGCATTTATCTTTGGACGATGCTGTTAGTGCTGACTGTTTTTTTTTTCAAATGAATATAATGCGATGGGTAAATGCTTTTATCAGACAGAGCTATACGCTTCAGTGCAGTCCCTTTATTCAATAGTGAGGACATTTTTCAAACATGTTAAATGGAAAATTGTTACTACAACTTAACTTCTACTTAATGAACCAACTAAATATTTGGTTAACATCTTTCGTCTATGTATAATAATATATAAATAGTTAACCTGGCGTTGGCGGTGGTTGAGTTATGTTCTCCACTGACTTGGGATACGACAGTCGAGGCAAAGTACTCATATGTTTAGTCATTTGAAGATTAGGTTCCTTTTTTTCATAAGAAACGCAGTAGCCATCTGCCAAAATAAAAATTAATCACAAGAAATCGTAGCTAGAAGGAAACGAGTGCAGCTACGTAATAATTTATCAGCTAAAACCTCTGGTGTATTCATTTAATTTGATCAATGCGTGCATTTTAGTGCATGAAACTACGTATATCGTCCCAAGACCAAGATACATCGTGAATACGTATTGTAATAACATTTTCAGTTTAATGTGATTCTGAAAATATATCTGATGATCCGTCAACTAATCTAGACGGCCGTGGGTGGGCTTACATACACAACTGAGCGCATATGTACCTACATACTTGGCTCCCCGACTTCGGTATCGTTCGAAAGACACCCATTGGATAAGGGATCCCCCCTTAGAACGGCACAGTGAATTAACTTGCACGTGTCGCCATAACTTCCCGATGTCTACCTAGTGGGGCCTGCCATCGCTGTATCTTCCAATTCGTGGTCACCACTCGAGAATCTTTCTCCCCCAACGATTAACTGTTCTTCGAGTGACGTGGCCTGCTCATCGGCATTTCAACTTTCATATTATTTGAGCTACGTAGGTGAATTTAACTCTTCGGCAAATTTCGGTATTCAGTTCTAATCGCACAAAATAACTTAAACGGGAACGAAGACGACCATAAAATACAGGACGAGGTCGAATGACATCCGCAGCTTCGTCTGCGATTCGCGGGAATTAGCTCGGCCAGTTTTCTTTTTTTTGCTGTAGGACGAAATTATAGGTGTGTAAGGGTTAGTGCTAGAGGTACGTCAAAAAAAGCTACACATTGTGTTAAAAGCATGAAAATCGGAACGATTGATCTTTTAGGCCATACGAATCAATTTGACCCGTAGCACGAAAAAAAAACAAAAAAGGAAAGGAGTTATGACATCATCTTTTTTGTATGGGAAAAAAACGGGAACGATTGATGTTCCGATGTTCATGCTTTTAACACCATGTGCAGCTTTTTGCTGAATTTCGGGGTGTACCGCTGCACTAGGTCTAGTTTTTGCTATTTCGGCTTCGAATCTGTCTGTCCATATCGCGGACGTTTTATACAGAAAATACTTAGTGTAGTTCGTAAATTGTTACATATTTCTATAGCTAATATCTAAAAAAAATGTTTGGATCGGAGCACTCTATCGACTTCATTACTGAAAGTATAAATTTCAATATTTTTGT
This sequence comes from Choristoneura fumiferana, assembly GCF_025370935.1. Lineage (NCBI taxonomy): Eukaryota > Metazoa > Arthropoda > Insecta > Lepidoptera > Tortricidae > Choristoneura > Choristoneura fumiferana. The sequence continues at coordinate 17,372,613 of NC_133472.1, forward strand.
CTTGTAGATGTGCTTACATACCAACACCTAAAAATATTTAATAACAAAAAAAACGTTTTTAATAGCTTTTAATAAAAATAATAATATTACAAACCTTATTGGTATTGATTTATTTGACTTCAAACTTCAATTCAATTCTTGAAGACTTCACACTTAACAGATAGTTTTGCTATAAACGTCATTCAACATAACCTAAAACGATATAACCAAATTTACAGTCTGAATTTATGCTGTTTCAATGTCCTATTCATCATTTTCGAGTTCAAGCGAAAGTGCCTTTCTCTGCAGTGATAGCTTAACCAATTTAAATCTTCAGAGAAATCCACTTTGCCCCTTAAATGGTCATGCTTTTGTCTACCATGCTAGGGTATCGCGTAAGGTAGGTGTTGACTTTATTTCTAAGTACAATTAAAAAAAAAATTTGAGGACTACTCGTAAATAGAAGTGGCTAATTTCGAGCTAAAATTAAGTACCTACCTTTATTCACTGATGTGAGTTTTAGACTCGATCCCAGACAAAACGAAGTCCTCTAACTGTTATTTACTTTCAGAATGAGCGATGTGGAAATCGCAAGAAAAAGGACAATCCCAATTGCTTCGTAAAAGCTTTTCGTTGGTACACTCAAGTAAGTGGAATAATTACCTACTAACGTGTATTCAGCTGATTTTATTTAGAATTAAACATGTTGTGTTGTCATAAAAGATATTATAGAAACCGAGGCTTATATAAGAAAAGGGTAAGTTTGTAACACTAAGGACAGTTTTGCTGATAGTTTACGTGTTTGTACGGAGCTCGTGTAGGTATAGGCTTAGGTAGTGCCACGAGAGTTTAAGTGATTGATTATACACATACTTACCTACCAAAAGAACTAATAAAAGGAGAATTAATGAAATGAATGAGTACCTAAATGTCAAAACCCGGCTGTCATTACATGGCATGTTCTTGTGTGCGTGACCACAACTCTGGTGGCACTACCTATAGTCTATACTGTAGGTAGTATTCACTATCTATAGGCTAGCCTAGCTTACTCGTATTGCACGATGAGCTACCCCTTTTGTCCTTTTATATTGCCCATAATAAAATAAGTAGTACAATCAGCATCAAAAGTAGCGGGTCACTTTTTTATTCTGTCGCATTGACACATTGATAAGGCGTTTAGTACGTAGCTGTTTACGACAAAGTACGAAAATACGGTACGGTACTTTTGATGCTGACTGTGCGACAAATGCATAAACCACGATATCGTACACAAACCGCTTATATCCATCCAAGCTGCAGATGAGGGTTGATGATTAACTATAGAATAAAATAGGTTTTAGGAACGAGCTATGTTCTCTGCTTTTGCGAGGAAATTGAATAGCAACATTGACTACAAATAACAGTTCACTAACCTGCTTTTATTATTCATCAATAAGAATTACTATTTCTATCATAACTTATTGAAATTGCCTGGTTTTATTAATTTGGCAATAATTAAAAACATGTTTAAAAATACGAAATGAGTAAAAAAACATGAAATATTTATAAAGTTTCATATGTATTGACTTTATGAAATGAAATGAAATGAAATATATTTATTTAGTCTTAGACTAAGATTTTGCTTTATGCACTAGAGCATAAAAAGTTATTTTATACAGCCTTTGTCCAGCATAAATATGTTGCAAAATAGTACATTATGTCTTAAGGGCGGTAAATATGGAATAACGGACGAGATTCAATCGCTTCAGTCGATGTTCGTAATTCCTATGCCACCCGTGTGACAATACAATATTTTTCATCATAAACTTTGGAGCTGTGTATCAATATAGTCCTTAATCCATCACTATAGTGGTGTGTAGAGCCATTTTTAAGCCCTAGCCAGCTTCGATTAGGTACTAAGTAAAATGGCATCAATGCAGTCGAAGGACCCCTTTAATGCCGGAAAGATCTCGTTTGCAATTGCATAAATTTCAAAAGAACTCAGTTAATATTCGACTTGATTTAAGTTAGTACCTAAAATTATTTTGTCCAAGGAACACAAGGTACCAAAAATGAGAAGCAACGACAGGAGTGACTTAGACGAGTTCGCTGCGTGGCTCGACCAAAAGTATGACCAGTTTCTCTGCGACAGCCAACGCAAAACTGCATATGAATCTCGACTCCAAATAATTTCTTCAGTTCAAATTGCACCAAATAAGTCATGCAAGTGAGCCCATAGCCCATAGAGTATGGGGAGTTCATAAAAAACTGTTTATCATATTTAATTTGCTAGATTCCACTTATTTACGAGTACATATTTTCTTAAATTAAATACTATGTATTTGATTCAACTACTTTAGACTCATACCTATTCATAAAATAAATCAATTTCGCTGACATCTCACATAATAATATAATGTAAACTTAGATACTTATGCTATAAAATAGTCATCATTGTCACGACGTCATCGCTTTAGGTTGCTTTACTCGTGGTAGTGTCTGATCCATAATTTCTTTTTAAAACTCGTAAGATAAGTCACATGCTATTTATTCGTCAAATTTTACAGTAAGTACGGTCCAAGACTTTAATCCATGACCCACCATGGAACCATTTCATAGTAAACGTCATAGTGGCACCGCATTAATTAAAAATTAAAAGTTTCCATGGTGGCTGATTAAATAAAGTCCTTGACCTTGAGTATTTTCCTCTATTTGCAGCCCGTTCAGAAAATATCGTCGAGCAGCTGATTGCCGCAATGGTGGCGATGGATGCGAAAAGTAAGTATATTACTTATGCATACATCTCACAGATAGCACTTGGTGTGTAGGTTAGGAACCATCAGCCAAATATGTGGTCTACCACCCTAAAGTTGATAATCGTTTGCATGTCATAAAACAATAATGCCAATAGACGTGTCTGTCAACTTGAAAGTTCGACTTTAGCGACATATCCATTTGATAGGAACTTGTTTAAAAATTGATAGACCACTTATTTGGCTGATGGTACATTCGCCATCATAAACCTGGAAGCTGCCTAGACATATCTAAATATCCTGATTACGCAATACGCGATCGACGACACGCTTGTTATTTTTGCTCACCTACCGACGTTTGTGACTATAATTGGGGCATGAGATAATGAGTTCGAACTTACTGCACTGCCACTATTTATATATTTATACCCTCTTCGATCGTCATTGTTAACTGACTGTTGATGTACATTCAAGTGTAAAAATATGTACTTTTTCAAAGTTTCAAACATTATGTACAGTCACGTCTAAAAGTATGTATACACAAAAAAATTTGAAAATATGTAGCCACACATTTTCATCATAAATATGTATCTATTACTGACACCAAAAAATTGTATTCATTAAACTGTTTCAGTATTATGTAATCACAAAATGCTTCAGAAAGTTGCATACTTAAATAAATTTCATTTAAATGTATCCACCTCGTAGGCAAAAATAAGTATACATGAATGGGTTCCATATACATATAACCACACCAATTTGGCAAATATTTGTATACGCCGTTTGATTCATAAATATGTATCCAGACTGCAACAACAAACCTTGTCTGACTGGCATAGAATCGTAAGTTGTATATTTAACTGATTTGACAACTCACGAAAACAGTGCGGACTTGTCACTGCATACGTCTATCTCACGATTATTCTATGACGCACTTGACAGTCCTTAGATTGAATTGACTTGTAAATATTGAGTATTTCAGTTCAGGGTCATTCTCAGAAAGGTGCACTAAGCATTTTTTTGTTTTTATTTTAATTATATTGTTAATTGTTAGTGGTAGAGCCGCACTGTAGCCAGTTCTTGGTTTGCAGTACGAATGGGCAGGCTCGACCGGGGTAGTACATACCACACTCTCACAGAATATCGACGTGAAGCAGGAGCTGGCTAGTCCTGCTACTGTGTTTCGTACGATGAGTGAGAGATCTATAAAGCAGGAACTAGCACATAATTTACAAAATAAAAATATGGGTTGAAGTTCTTCTTGTTCGTAAATGTCATTATCGTCCAAAAATGCATTATAAAAGCACTTAGTGCATATTCCAATAAACAATACAATTTCTTTTTCAAAGTTTAACATAAATGTTAAGTGTTCAAGTACATCCAGGAAAACATCTCGTAATACGAGTACACATTTGGGCAGAGGCAGCTGAAAAATCTTTGTTTTCCATGTTTTGATAAGGTTCCGTGATATATCTTGGGTATCATCGATTACGATAGCTGTAATTTTTTTAAAACACAATGAATATAAAGAATTGACAACAAGAGACATCATTTGCACTTGTCCACACTTCCAACACTTCACATTAAAGTGAATAGATAAAGATGTATAGACTAAAGATAGAAAACACTACCTATTTGTAACTTCAGATAGGTTATATATTATAAAAGAAAGTCACTGGCTTCATGGAAGAACTTCATTTTAAAATCAATTACTTACATATACTTATACTGTCAAGTGCAAGATCGCCATTCTGTCATCGTCATTCAGAAGCTGTCTTCTATAATTAAAATTACAATGATTAAAGATTGCAAATTAAAGATGCTTCAGTGGATCTGTCCTCAGTGGATGACCCGAACAACTTGATCGCTTTGGCTTAGTCGATATTAATGACCACTCTGGACGTTTTCAAGTATTTGGTGATCTTGATGGTGTATAAAAAATTAAATATATCCATACCAAATTTCATCCAGCTCACTCCAGTCAGTTCATCCCCCATTTTCTCTCCTTAAGGGTTGCTTTTGGAGATAAAAACTAAGTACCCTATGTTCAGCCCCTTGACAGTCGAAACCAGTCGGTTTCGACGTGATACCGGAACAGACAGAGTTACTTTCAATTCATCACTCCATAGTATAAAACAAAGTCGCTTTTTTGTCTGTACGCTTAGATCTTTCAAACTACGCAACGGATTTTGATGCGGTTTTCACAAATAAATAGTGTGATTCACGGTGTCTATGTATACCGTAACCGTGTTGTGCCGGAACGGGTCACCAGTATATAATATTATTTTAATGGAGTATGGATTCGTAGTATGTATGTCCCTGCCCGCATGCAGGTTACGAAAGAGACAGACATGTAATCTTAACAAAACAGTAATTCTTCAAAACGAATCAAAATATCAAATCGTGTTTACATATTTATGAAACAAACGGCGTATACAAATATTTGCCAAATTGGTGTGGTTATATGTATATGGAACCCATTCATGTATACTTATTTTTGCCTACGAGGTGGATACATTTAAATGGAATTTATTTAAGTATGCAACTTTCTGAAGCATCTTGTGATTACATAATACTGAAAAAGTTTAATGAATACAATTTTTTGGTGTCAGTAATAGATAAATATTTTTGATACAATGTATGACTACATATTTATGCAACCTTGTTTTTGTATACATATTTTTAGACGTGACTGTACCTACACCAAACTCTTATTAAAACGTATATTTTTGAGTGGTCCGAATAGATACTTATTTTTGCACTTGACAGTACCTACGTAAAATTTCAATTTCTGGTGAGTGATGAGTAAGTGGTGACTAGCAAACTAGCCTGGACCAGAAAGTTGGTAAGATATCATTTGTTCCTATTTTGGCTTGGAACGAAACCCTTATCATCAAATGATTGTTTTAATTGCTAGATCAATAAAATCAGATAATTATTTTACTTCTAGGTGTAATCAAAGTTTTGAGGTTATTATGCAGGCGAAAGAGCTAAGCCGTCCGGCGTCCGAGTGCTGCTTTCAGTAAGTTCTGTTTTATTGCCCATTTAAGTGGTAATTTATCTAGCATTTAGATCACATAAAAGCAACAAAGGTGCCTGTAGACCATTAAGGTGTTTACAAGGCTCAAGGTTGAACGAATTGCGCAAAATTCTACTCCACTACTGTTTTTAAGGTTCCATAGTCCAATCTGGAACCCTTATAGATTCGCCATATCCGTCCGTCCTTAGCCTGGCTGTTAGTACAGTATCGAGTTAATAAACTTGTGAGCAGAAATATGGTCAAAAATATCTGAACACGACTTTATTGTTAACTCGACTGTACTAAAAGCTGTAAATTTGCATGATAAAGGAGGGGCCACACCGCTGCTTAAAAAACGGTGACGATACGGAATCGCAGTGACGCATCGTATGCGCACCGTTTTTATTGCATCTATCCACACCGCTGCTTAAAATACGCAAACGGTGCGATCACGACTTTTTTTTCAGTAAAGTCCTAACGTTTACGGCACGTCACTGCGATTCCGTATTTTAAGCAGCGGAGTGGAGAGCATGCGATAAAAACGGTGCGTATACGATGCGTCATATCACTGCGATTCCGTACCGTCAGCCGTACAAACGGCTGACGGTTGACGGCTGACGGCTGCAACACCGCAGCTTACAAAAGCTGCGGTGTGGCAGCTCCTTAAACAAGGTGTCTTAAAATTACTCTGGAATATTTCAGCAGATGGTTGGATTAGTATGACTGAACAGCATTGTAAACGTTTTTCGGGATTTTGTGATCCATTATGTCTCCATACCTACACTTTGAATCAAAATTTCCGACGACAAACTCATTACAATCCGTGAACTCTTAGAAAAACCTTCGGGTTTCGGGGGAAATCGAAAGGATTCGTTAGTAGAAAATGACAATTGTCTTTTTGACTTAGTAGCAATCCATCCCGCGAAGAGTGCACTCGTTTTGTTTTCATTGACTTATATAGAGCAGTTAATACCACCACTAACATATTTATTTAGTTTGTTATTTTTCGAAAATTTATTTCCATATGGAGTCAACTTAAACAGGGTATTTCTGTAAATAGCCAATCACGGGAAATTGTTTATAATGTATAAAAATATTTTGTAAAGAAGCTGCAAATTTTAAGAAAAGTATTGATCGTAAATTAATAGGGTTCAAGACCGAGTTATAGAAGCAACGGGGATTTCGCAAAGTAGGTACATTAAAAAAATATTAAACGAAAGCAGACCAAAAAATTCATTTGACATACCCAAGAGAAGTAGAAACAGTATATCAACAGCTCTATATACTTCCAAATAAACGTAGTGTGTTCTCAATTTAAGTTAACGATAGAAGAGTTCGATTTGTATCATGTCAAAAGTCATATTGTATTAAAACTAGAAAAAGATAAAGAAGCGTAATATTATTACAGTAAGGTTTGTTTTGTACTGATGGTTATTCTTTACATAACTTTTTACGGTAACTTTGAGAAGTTTTGCAAGTAGATAACAGAACTGAACCGCATATCACGATCGCGTGTCATCGTCAATACCCGAAGCATGCTTCTAAAATCCGAAGGTTTGTTTAACAGCTCACGGAGTGTACAGTGACGTTCAGTCAAACTAACCCAACAACCTCTTGAAATATTCTGAACGAATTTATAATTTACCTAAACGGGACCGAGCACTTGCAGCTCAAAAGCACAACGAACGAGATAGCCAGTACCGATGCCCTTTGTCCCTTCAATAGGGTGACCATACTTGAGATTTTTGAGAGACAAGTTCAATCTTCCTGCTCATTGTTTATTATAATCACTGAAGTTTTTCATAAGCTATGGAAAGTTTCTGAGGGATTAGGGATGGATTACGAAATAAATAATACAAATAGTCCAAGGTTTCAATTTATTAATGTGAAATAATAAGTGCAGCGACTAAAATTTTCTTTCGAATCTGCAACGAAAAGTCTTTTTTTGTGTGTAGTTAAGCAACGGGTTAATAAAATTGCTTATGCAAGGCAATGTGCCATCTTTACAATGTCAACAAATTATGAAAAATCGTGCGCCAACTTACGAACAATGGTTAACATAACTCAGCTACCGATAATTATATTATCTTGTAAATGGATTACTCGGCAACTAATATTGTAAGTCAGCTACTTTATTTAATAATAGTACTACAGTAAGGACACACAATACAAAAATCATGGTCAACGTAGTCGAAAATACAAACTGAGACATGGATGCACAGAAAAACCAGAAAAAGAGACCAGCGCTGGGAATCGAACCCAGGTCCTCAGCAATCCGTGCTGCGTGCTATAACCCCTACACCACCGCTGGACAGGAATTTAGACACGAATTTTTCCTATGCATACATATCTCAGGTTGCTCGATGATGGTTGGTTCTCGATGAGAGCGAAAAACATAGATGTCGCTAGTGCTGCTGCATAAGTAGCGTAGTAGAAATAAGCAACCTGAGATATGTATGCATAGGAAAAATTCGTGTCTAAATTCCTGTCCAGCGGTGGTGTAGGGGTTATAGCACGCAGCACGGATTGCTGAGGACCTGGGTTCGATTCCCAGCGCTGGTCTCTTTTTCTGGTTTTTCTGTGCATCCATGTCTCAGTTTGTATTTTCGATATGGTTTCACGGGATACCCGTAAAAGTAACAAATTTGGAGTTGAAATAAAAAATACAAAAAGACTCCAAATAACCAATCATAATTTGATTGCTTAGTAGCGACATCTCTTGTCTGGGTGAGCGGTTGGTTCCGATAGAATGTGACGTCTCTCGATGAGAGCGAAAAACATAGATGTCGCTAGTGCTGCTGCATAAGTAGCGTAGTAGAAATAAGCAACCTGAGATATGTATGCATAGGAAAAATTCGTGTCTAAATTCCTGTCCAGCGGTGGTGTAGGGGTTATAGCACGCAGCACGGATTGCTGAGGACCTGGGTTCGATTCCCAGCGCTGGTCTCTTTTTCTGGTTTTTCTGTGCATCCATGTCTCAGTTTGTATTTTCGATATGGTTTCACGGGATACCCGTAAAAGTAACAAATTTGGAGTTGAAATAAAAAATACAAAAATACTCCAAATAACCAATCATAAGTCAACGTAGTCGTTAGATTTTAAATAATGGTATTTTATTGGCTGGCAAGATGAAAGAACGAGACAAATTACGGTTACAATTGAAAGGACAACGTTTGCTCGCACAACGCCATCTATTGATTGCAAACGAAGTTAACACGTCATCTTGAGAGCCGAGGTACGGTACGTCACCGTATTTGGTCAGCGCCCTCTATTCTTGTTTAAACTTGAAATATTATCCTACGGGAACGCATTACCGGGATACCTATATAGTATCTCATGTCTCAATGCCGAACTTTGTTTTTCTATACGCCGAGTTTGAAAATCCGTTCAGCTGTTTATAACATCCAAACCAAACATCTTCACAAATTTTCACATTTATATAATAAGTACTAGTGTTTGCCCGCGGCTTCGCACACGTAAATCATTAGGTCCAGCAGCTGAATTGATATTCCGGGATTTTTCAAAATTCCCGTGGGAATTCCCGAAAATGTAATCGTTGTTTTCATTGACTTTACATTTAAAAACAATCATGGTCAAATTTCATGACTCTAAGCCCAGCGGTTGTTGTTTCGAGTTTTATCCCTATTCCGTGGGAACATCGGGATTAAAAGTAGCCTATGTGTTATTGTTATTTCAGACACTACCTACATTCCAAATTTCATGACTCTAAGCCCAGCGGTTGTTATTAAGAGAATTTATCCCTATCCCGTGGGAATATTAGGATAAAAAGTATCCTATGTTTTAGTCAGGTTTTATAACCTAACCTAACTAACTTTTTGCCAAGTTTCATACAAATCCGTTCAGCCGTTTCAGCGTGAAGAAGTAACAAACAAACTCACTCACTCACAAACTTTCACATGTATAATATTAGTAGGATTAGTATTATAAGATTTGGCCAAGACTATTTTTTTATTCAGGGATCTGTCTGAACAATATTAAGCTTTAAATTTGTTATTTACTAACGAACTAACGAACTAATTTAGCAATGATATGGAAAATAATCTCAGCCTCTTTAATAGGCTTTTTACTAATAAACGAGTACGAAACACCGAGCTTTTTTTTAATGGTAGAGCTAAAAAGCAGAATTCTGCCCCTTAAGCTTATGCTAAAGTATAGTAAAAGTATATTAAGTAATAACACTATAATTAACTAATTTTTCGTCACATCTTTTCAATTTACTTAAGTCTATTATTGTCACTCGGCAGGAATAGACCAACGTCGTATTGTAATTCCTCCAAAGTAACGGTCGCATCTTCTGACACTATTGTTATTAAGAAAAGGTCGAAATTGAAAAAAACTTCTTGTGACAACCAAGATAATGAATTGCGTCTAACAACACCTGAAGCAAAGGTTTTTGAAATAACTGAAATAACTGAAAAAGCTACTCTTTCCTTTCCCCAAAATACCCCTTTGGTTGAAGAGAGGCATAGCAAAAACAAAGTAGTGGCGCCTCCGACCAATGCCCAATGTCAGTGCCCAGAAGAATATGTAAATATTTCGGAAACTAGTACGCAATACGAAGAATATAAGTATCAAAATGGAGCAGAAAGTATGCAGCCTACTATGTCCACCGTAACTGCAGAACGTCGGTCTTCACAGACATCGAAATTCTCAGCAAGGGTTTGTACACTTAGCAATAACTTACGTATATATAGATTAACTTGTTCAGTTTATTTACGTTTCAGCAAAGTTCCTAGGCGGTTTTTGAGCGTTTTAACTGCCTCACCTTCGTGGTCACATTTTTTACAAACTGCTATAGATTTTGATGAAATTTTCGCTTGTGTATTTATAGGTAGGTACAGTGGGGGTAGGAAACCCTTCGTCAGTTATTATATTGATTCCTTTACAAAGTCATAGACTCTTAGTACCTTTTGAAACCAAAGTAAGTAGGTACTAAGTAGACAAGTGCATATCAAATTATACTTTCCTGATATGATAACAAGGGTCAAAATAGTATACACCTCTAATATATACCTATCTGGTTTCATATCAATACAAAACCTTTTTAATAAACAATTTCGTAAAAGTTTTAATCAAATAATGTTCTATTTAATTGTCAGTGCCAAGGTGTAGTTGTAGGATTGCTATGGTCACCTGATTATGTTTAACAGGTTGACAGGTTGACGCAGTGTGTCCTACTCAATCGGTAAAGCAGATTAGCGCTCTAAAGCAAAATAGATCTTAGGGTGACGAACCATTTTTTACTCCGACTGTACACCTACTTGATACCTACTCGTAACTGGAAACTGTATCAGAATCTTCTGCCATTTGTACAAACATATTTCCGCGTAAGTGTTCGGGACAAACACAACGAATAATGCCACAGGAATTTGCTCTTATTACGATTGTTAATATATTTACATATATTTGGTATATTTACGTAATGGAAAGTCGGTAAACCTATTCACGTTTTGACTAACTTAACTTACGATAAAGGGTCGGTTACTAAAATCGCAATAGGTTCTAAACCATTAAATATATTTGCTTCAAATCTAGCGAGTGAATTTTGGCCCACATCCAACTTTCGATCGCTTGATCTTAGCAATGGTTCATCGCTGACACTAATATCATCAAAAAACTTTGTACCTACTTAAATAGTGTTTTTTTGTTTATTGATTGATAATTAGGTGAAATCAAGCAACGAAAAGGGTACTCCAACAAGCTGCCATAATTCAAAATGCCCGTATACCAAAGAAGTTAAAATTGAGAATGATATCCAATATTCAGACCGTGGATCTATCTCCGCGGCAGCCTTTACTTCATGCGAATGCCCCGTCAGCAAATTACGCAGTAATCTAGAAATAGAAAGGGCTAACAGTCGACAGAAAATGGTAGGTAAAAAGCATTTGCCTTGCATGTTAATATTCAGTTTATAAGCCAGCACTTCACGACGTATTCGCTGAAATATTCGACTGCCAACTTTGTCCAGTCACGTTTAAGTACTCATTCAAATATTTTTCAGCGTTCAAATACACAAATGAACACGGAATTTCGGAATAACAGTATAAGAGAAATGTGCAATTGTTCTTTAAGAAGACGAGACCTTGATCATAAATTATGTGGCTATGAAGACACGCCAAATAAGCTGTCCTCTGACACTGCACAAACCTCTGACCATTCCATTATACTCGTAAGTATGACATCACTCAAATCGATAAAATACTAAGAATTTTTCTACTTGTCTCATCTTGATATATATACACAGGCCTCCTATCAGAATGAGAGGTCTTGGGCCGTAGTTACCACACCGAACAAGTGCGGAGCGATCACACAATCGAACTCACACATATACCATTAAATTTCTTCTCCAGTGTGTGCACGTTTCTTTACGATGTTTTCTTTCGCCGTAAAGTCTATGGTAAACAATGTAACTTAACACACACACATTGCGAAAAACTCAGTGGTGCGAGCCCAAGTTCGAACCCAAGAATCTCCGCTTGAGGGGTCATATGTCAAACCACTATACATATGTAGGTATTAACATGTTTATGTTTTAGATTTTGCTACTGGAACGTGGTAATTATGTGCAAAGCGCTAATTAACTGTGTTGTTGCGTTTTTGTATGAGTTTTATTTATGAATTATGAATAACTAAAAGATCCAAAATAGTATAACTTACCTTCTGATATTAATAATAATAAACTTTATTGCCATGCTAGTTACATTTACAAAAAAAGAGAAATAAAAAACAAAAACTAAAACTAATCTTGGCAATAAGTAGGTACCGGACTCAGAATATGCTGAAGATAAGATCCAGCGCTGATTTAGCCCGGCCCTTCTTTTTGTATATTAATCTGTCATCTCCCAGGATAACAGAATCAAAGGAATTTGGGCACAAATTTGTGCCTCTGGGAGAGGACAGGTTAATTTAAATTGGACGCTGCTTTGCAATACTGAGTCAACTCACTGTCATTTAGCATTACAATACTGTTAAAATTGTTTTCTAAGGGTTGACATTGTATTGCAGAATTAATCATCAGGTTTGACACTATTGCATAACAGCGTCCAATTATAATTTGATTATTTACATTGAGTTTACTTTTTAGGATAGCACGGCAATCGGTGGGAGTCCCTTACTTGTACGTATTGTTGCTCGTTAAGTGGTTAGGTACAGTCATGCTCCTAAGTAGGTCAATATTTGAGTGCGTTGTCACTTACAGTATTTTGAAACTTGTCAAACTGTCCTAGTGCTGTTGTTTACTGCGACAATGTGCCAAAACGTTTTGCTACTTTTGAGCCTGACTGTACTCACACCTAAAAATATAAATAAGAAACTGTTAAGTTTATAAAAAGGCAGTTATTACGAGTACAATGAAGTTTTTTCCAGTCCAATATAATTCCTGAAAATATTATTGACAAAGTTTATTATTAAAATCAAGTATTAAACGGACTACCTGTGTTATTTATTTGACCACTTTATTTGACTTCTAATAGGTGAAGTACAGAGCAAAAATAACGGGAACACGTAGGTATTTATAACAAAATAATTTTGTTCGTCAGTGTTTGACTTTATGATGTGTACAGTCGATGCACTAACACAGTGGTGGGCAAACTTTATTCATGGGGGGCCAGAGTTACAGATATTTTAGAGGCGGGCCAGGATTACACCGTTCTATTTTATACTTTATGTGTTTTCCAAATGAAATACTGTAGCACGATCAAAATAATAACTATCGCGGGCCATATAGGTAGGTACTGTTCACTTCGAAGGAACGTCGTCGGGCCGGATTAAATCCCTTCGCGGGCCGGAGTTGGCCCGCGGGCCGTACTTTGCCCATCACTGCACTAACATAACATAATTATTACTTTTCCATGCAACTAGTACGAAAAAGTGGATACAGTTAGGGAACAGACCGCACTAATGTACTTTTTATTAAAATTAAGTTAATCGTTATTAAAGATATTTGATTTGTATTTAATTAGCGAACAATGTACCTACCTAATGTTTAAAAAATCACAGGATTGGAACGGGATTATTGTGGGGAAAAATAAAATAAAGACTTTTAATATAAAAGTATAATCTCTTATTATTCTTTAAAAATAAGCTACCTATATACAAATAAATAGTACCTTTCCGGTACTAAATATTATAAATATATTGTTCACTGTGGCGCGCCGTATGATGTTGCTGGTTTATTTTGTGGTAAAAATGCGATGCTTGCATCGGGCTGCGTCGCTTGGCTGTTAGCCGTGATCGTTGGATAGCCATAGTCTGGCGAGGGAGCTGATGCTGCTGCCGTGGCAGTAGACGATTGACTAGATGAGCTTTGTTCGATTGAACTATGTTCCGAACTTAGACTCGTCGCCGTAATGGGAGAATTTTGAACGAATGAAGATATTTCTATGCTAGGTCTGGCGCCTTCCAGCGAAACCCCAGACACGAGGGAGAGGTATCCGGCTTGCCTTGCCGAAGTGTGTTCATTATCTCTGATGATATTTTGAACCCGGTCCACGACAGTCGAATCGAGAGCTTCGCCATGCGATTGAGCGCTTGCGCCGCTATATTGGTTCGAATCTGCCTGGTAACTCGATAAAGCGGATGACGCTGCATTATTGCTCAGCGGCTGTGTTTGAAGAGGAAGCTGCGCAGTATATTGTATAGGTTGTGGTTGTGGGTGTGGGTGTGGCTGGGGTTGTTGTTGCGGTTGTTGATAAGAATATCCTTGCGGAGAAGCAACCTGCGGTTGGTAGTATGAAATAGGCTGGTACACTGGCGCAGGTTGCGACTGTGCCTGGGGTTGGGGCTGAGGCTGAGGTTGGGGCAGGGGCTGCGGATGGGGCTGTGGCTGTGGCTGCGGCTGAGGTGCGAAATAACCCGGCAAAGGTTGAACCGGCACTGGTGCAATTTGTTGAGGTTGCCCGTAACTCAAACTCGGTTGGGGTTGCGGGATGGGTTGAGGTTGAGCGATAGGCTGAGGTTGAGCATATTGTTGTTGAGGGTATGATATCAGAGGATGGGGCTGAGCATATTGTGGTTGAGGAATCAATGGAATAGACTGAGGTGCAGGAGGATGAGAGTGGAAATGAGGATGTGGCTGCGGTGCTTGTTGTACGAACGTAGGAGCTATGCTAGGTTGCTGGTAATGATAGCCAGGGCCTTGAATGTATTGTGGTGCGATGGCAGGTTGTGGTGGGTATTGGATGAATTGGGGGTGAGGGCGGGGGTGTGGGTGCTGCGGCGGCGGGGGCGGCGCCGGCACCGCGGGGTAATTGAAGGACGGCGCGTGCGCCGCCGGTCGCGGCAAGTGATACGGAGCCTCCGCCGCTATCGCAGCCACCATCGACAATATGACAACCTAAAAACATAAAAACACACGACTCAAATAACCAATTCGCTCATCTGCATTTATCAGTCACAAACTCCTTACTTAATTATAAAAAATGCATTTCAATCAAAAACATTGTAAAAACATATTATAAATATAGATTAGAAGTATGAATAAACAGAATAGTGTATGTACATTTACAAAAGCGGCTTATTTGATCTTAAGGGGAAACTACTTAGCCAAATATGGTTGACCTCGATTGACATAGGCCTCGGTAAACAATAAATAATTTCACTTTTTACTGCGCGTTTCAACTTACCGCGCTCGTCATGCTTTGCTCGTGTGTGTGGCTGCGAGGTGTGTGCTGCTGCGAGGAGAATCACGACTTTATACCGGCCACCACTACAGCTCTACCGTGGGGAGTGCCATGCGAAATCTATGGGCACTTTTGTTTGCTAAATGATTACCTAAATTCTGACTCGGTTTGGTATTCAAAGTATAGGAGGAACATTACATACATGATAATAGTTTGAGCCCGGTTGAGTTGTTATTTCTATGTTTAGAGTGAATTAGAGACACATGTAGGTAAGTAGATAAGTTACATAATTTGCATTGCAATGCATCAAGTTGGTGGTTTTTCTTTGCTATGTTTTAACGTAGTGATTAAGAATATTGAAAAGAAATCATATCATGCCTAATCTAGATACGCGGTAGCGTGTCAAGCCAAGTTCAAGCTAACAGAACTGGTGAGCAGCACCGTGTGTAATATTACACGAACCATTTGGAGCCACTTTTGACCCCCTTAGAACTCAAAAACTATTTCACATAAACATGTCCAAATTTGATTCATTTATCGTGACTTGCGTTGCGAGATAATTATGTCCTCCAAATTTCATAAACACACCTCAATGATTACCAATGATTATCAATGGTTATTTAGATTAACGTCCAAAAATCTTCATTTTTTTTAGTACTGATTAACCAGATTAAGACTAACCCAGTTATTTTTAGATGACCTAGAAAGTTTAAATTTGGCATCCAGATAGGGAATTGGGTGAATACAACGAAATAAATCAGAAACTTACATTTTTATCATTTTAGTATAATTTTTCAATTAAATTATTCTATTAAGAAGTAACACAGGTACTTACCTACAGTGCCTGTAACTTACTTATAATTATTATAGTGCCTGACTGCCTGTAATTCCTCTAATGTAAGAATCAGCAATCAAAATTTATGACAGCCGGTCTTTATTTATGTGGATTTTAAGGTTTCATTGCATTCATTTTATCTAATCTAACATGCATTTATACATACATAATCATAATAATATAGCTGAAGAGGGTTGAAGATATCCGAAAAAAGTTGGCTGGAGATACCTACTTAGAATCGATAATAGAACACGTTCCAATAATAGTTTTTGAATTTTTATCCGTTTGTTCATCTGTTTGTCGTTTATTTGACCGCGCATCACGTGAGAACGGCTGAACGGATGTTGATGCAAACTTTACTAATCTGTCGGAGAAAACCCCGGACAGGTTATAGGATAGGCTATAAAAATTCAACCCTTAAAGGGGGGGGGGGTAGGCACAACACTCGATTGAGTTTAGTTTGCATCTAAATCTTATTGCGCTTCTTAGGAAGGAGGTGCTGACTTTTTTCAAGTGTGCTACGACTATCGAGTACCCTACTAAACTCACAGATGGCGCTGAAATTAATACCTACGTTGTGACATGAATAAGCCACGCCACGGAGGAAAGATTTTGCCAAATTAGTTTAGAAGAGGGGTACAGATATCAACAAATTTAATTAAATAATTGATTTCATAATACAACAAAATTAAAATAATAAATTAATTGCCACTCATTGCACAGTGCCATCTTTTGGGGAACTGAGTAAACTTTAAATACTTAAGTAAACTAAAAATAATTACGTAGTGGTAAAATCAACCCGCATATAATTGGACAATTATTTAATATACTACTAAATAATAGAAGAGTAAATGTCAAACGATTTGGGACCAGTGTTGTTGTGATAGAAATAGTTTCGCTATCGATAGTTGACCTTGAGAAATCAGTCGATAGCGCGATATTTCTATCGAAAATATAGACATGCTGCAATAATATGGATAGTATCGATAGTGGAAATTAGGCGATAGTATTGAACTTGGTCAAGGGTCGATAGTCTCGATAGGATTTTCAAGGCCACGATACTATCGATAGACTATCGCTATCACAAAATGGTCCTTCGAGCAATAAGAAAATACGAGTTCGAGTGAAGAAAGCATCATGCGGCCACGTGAATGAAACAAGAAAAAGGGCGTTGGCCGGTAGAACAGTGAGATCGTTCCAAATTACTCCTTCTGTTATCCTTTCCATTTCAAGTCATTAGGAATTATGTCATTTAACTGCACTTTTCCTTTTTTCTTCGCCGAAATTTGAGTGTGACTCGAGTGTGACAATGCATTTCCCTTTGCAATTTTAAACTTCTGTCGCTTGGAATCAAATTACAATTATTTATTTTCGCTTGCATATGTGTGTACGGCCGTCTTACTTAAGCGGTCGCAGTTTTCTAACGCTGTTTTCCATTGCAAAGCACGAGTTTTTCCAATTCGTATTCCATTAGCATTCAAAAACCCGACTGCCAAAACAAAAAAAGAAAATTTGACTGGTCTGAACCTTGTAGCTTTTTAAAGTAACAGTCGGACCCATTATAAGAGTTTAAAAGCTTCAAAGATTTAAAGCTAGACTAACTAAATTAGCTACTTAATAATTCTAGATACTGCTATTTCTTATGAGAATCTTAGCGATGCTCATGTCACCGAGCTAGAGTGCCGTCTGTCTAGGATAGAAAACCTTATAAACGATTTCGACACATTACAGTGTGAACTGGAATTGCTCTGCGACCCTCCTGATGAGCAGTATGCCGACCGAGAAATGTTCGAAAGCCAGTACTACCGACTGGTGGCCTCCGCGCGCAACCTCCTCCCTGCAGGCGCCGACAAGGATGGTTCTCCTGGATCACCGAGTCGCTCAGGTTCCGTGGCGAGCTACGACAACGATAAATCAGGTGGGACTTGTGAGCACACTAAAAGATTTAACTTGCCTAAGATAAACATACCCATTTTCAACGGCAGCTATCAGCACTGGCTCGAGTTTAGAGACATATTCACATCAATGATCCATAGCAACCGAGAATTGGACAACATTAGCAAATTTCACTACCTGCGAGCATCTCTGCAGGGCAACGCTGCAATGATTGTTAAAAATATTGATTTCACAAATAATAATTATACAATTGCATGGAATTTATTGTGTGATAGATACAACAATTCAAGATTATTAGTTAACAACCATGTCCAAGCATTGTTTAATGTTGAATCTGTTTCAAAAGAATCTAGTAGGTCGCTGAGGTATCTAATTGATGTAACTAATAAAAATATAAGAGCGCTGACTACTCTCAACCAACCAACAGAACATTGGGACACACTGATCATTCATATGATGTCCACTAAGTTAGATCCTATAACAAATCTCAAGTGGGAAGAACACCGTAACACGGGCTCTGATGCTCCCACTTTGGCTGACTTTTGCACATTCCTAAGAAACAGGGCAGACTTATTAGAAACCTTGGAAGAAAATAAGGCTAAAAATTCTAAATTTGATCATCCCAAATCAAAAAGTTTCATTGTTGTCTCTGACAGTCAGAAAAGTCAGCAAAATAATTTCAGCTCCGGCAAATATAGTAAAACAAATAAATGCCCTTTGTGTAAAGATGAACACACACTTTACAATTGTAATGCATTCAGGGATTTGAGTATAGAAGATAGAGTAGTAAAAGCGAAGCAGTTTAATGTCTGCTTAAACTGTTTGCGCACTGGTCATTCACAAAATAAATGTCAGTCTCCTCACTGTCGTTATTGTCGTTACAAACATAACACATTGCTGCATTTAGAAAAACGTGACTCTTCTTCAAATGATTATAACTCAGTCCCTATACAAGAGAATGTCGCTTTACCAGTGGACAATCAGACCTATTATGAGCCTCCCACAGATAACGTCACCTTGTCAACCAACATCACACAGCAGACTACTGCTCCCCAAATACTTCTATCCACAGCGATGGTGAAGGTGTACGACTCCAATGGCAACAAGCACACAGCCCGGCTGCTGCTAGACAACGGCAGCACTGCTAACTTCATCTCACATGAGCTCTGCGGTAAGCTGGGTCTGTCAAGACGCAGTACACGGTCAACAATATCAGGTATCTGCAATCAATCTAGTAAAAGCACACAGCTGTGCAATCTCACATTGTACTCACTATATAGTGATTATAAAGTAAATCTAGACTGTCTTGTCTTAGATGAAATTACTAAATCTTTGCCATCAAAGTTAATTAAAGTAAATGACATTCCTATACCTACTGGTCTTCAGTTAGCTGACCCTTCTTTCTATGTTCCTTCTGGGGTAGATATACTTGTTGGGGCAGAAATTTTCTGGAGTGTTATTTGCAACAATTCCATTGATTTGGGTAAAAAACAACCCAAATTATATGAAACAAAATTAGGATGGTTAGTGTCAGGTTATGTGTCACATGCTAGCACTACCAACTCAAGTAATCAACATCACTGTCATTTCATTAAAGAAAATGAGAACATTAATCAATTCTGGGAATTAGACACCATACCAACGCGGCACTCCTTCACTGCTGAGGAGCGAGCCTGCGAAGAAAGCTTTCAAGCTAACACTTACCGCAACTCAAAAGGCCGTTTTGTGGTAACTATACCTCTTAAAAAAGATCCGAGTGAGTTAGGCGATTCATACGCAATGGCAAAAATGCGATTCCTCTCACTCGAACGTAGATTTAATAGAGACCCAGTTTTTAAAGAAAAATACACAGATTTTATGCAAGAATATGAACAATTAGGTCACATGACTCTAAACTCAACTTCCCCGCCTCTATCAAACACTTGTGGCAATAATAATAATGTCTCTTGTTTTATTCCTCATCATGGCGTACTACGTGAATCGAGTACCACGACAAAGCTTCGCGCAGTGTTTGATGGATCAGCTGTTACTACGTCAGGGGTGTCTCTTAATAACCTGCAAATGGTAGGTCCCACAGTACAGGATGATTTATTGTCTATACTTATTAGATTTCGTCAACACAAATTTGTCGTGTCCGGTGACATAGAAAAAATGTACCGTGCCATAGAAGTCAATCCTGTACAGCGCCCTCTGCAACAAATCATATTTCGTTCTGATCAATATGCACCTCTAAAGACATACACATTAAACACACTTACCTATGGGACTGCCTCTGCGCCGTACCTAGCTATAAAGTGTCTCACTAGCTTAGCCGATGTAACAAATAATGAAAAAGTTAAAAATGCAATTAAAAGAGATTTTTATGTTGATGACTACCTAGGAGGAGGAACATCGAAAGAAGAGGTCATACAAACTTGTAAGGAACTCATTTCCATCTTGGCCTCAGCTCAATTTAATTTGCGAAAATTTCAGTCTAATAACTTAGACATTTTGAAGGTAATAACAGATGGCAAACAAGAAATAAAAATATATTGCAATTGTCTGACTCGGCCCCAAATATGTCCGCCAAAACATTAGGCCTCCATTGGCTGTGTGATTCTGATACTTTATCGTTTTCTATAAACATAGATTTACGCGAAAAAATTACAAAACGCCATGTTCTGTCTGTCATAAGCCAAATTTTTGACCCTCTAGGTCTTGTGGGCCCAGTTATAGTTGAAGCAAAAATGATTATGCAAAGCCTCTGGAAACTTAAGTCTGGCTGGGACGATGAGGTACCAACAAACATAAAAACACAATGGGCCTCATTCGCAAGTAAACTATCATATTTAAATGACATTAAAATTCCACGCTGGGTATTGCAAAATGATTATATAAAGATAGAAATACATACCTTTTGCGACAGTTCCGAAAAGGCTTATGGTGCTTGTGTATATGCCCGAACAATAAGCCAGAGTGGCAACATACATGTTCAGTTAATAGCATCAAAAAATAAAATTGCACCTATCAAACCAACCACTATACCGCGACTCGAATTATGCGGTGCACTTTTAGGTGCAAAATTGACAGCTAAAATTTTAAATTCAATGACATTACAGGTTGATTGCAGATACTGGTGCGATTCGACTATCGTTCTAGGCTGGTTGTCTACACCAGTTCATAGACTGAAACCCTTTGTTCGCAACCGTGTAAATGAAATACACGAAACCACAGCAAACGGCTTGTGGAGTTATGTGCCGTCTCTTGACAACCCGGCGGATCTCGTTTCTCGCGGGGTGAAGGCTGATCTCATCAGCTCTTCGCCGCTGTGGTGGTCGGGACCACCATATTTACTGTCCAATGATAAAGAATGGCCCAAAATGCCTAACGAGAAACGCGATTTGCCCGATATTGTCTGCCACTTAGCGCAGAGCTCTAATACTAGCAGCACTAGCACTAACATCCTCTTAACGCTCATACATAAGCATTCTAATCTCAGTCGCTTATTTCATGTAGTAACCTACATCAAAAGATTTATATCGAACTGTAGAAACAAACAAAGTAGGTATAGAGGTTTTTTAACTGCAGATGAAATCCGTGAATCTCAAAATACGGTCATAAAATTATGCCAAGGTGAAATGTTTCCTGAGGAGTATAGGATTCTTAAATTACAAAGAAAATTACCTGCTAAAAATAGGTTATTGAACCTTACTCCCTTTTTAGATTCAAATGACATTATAAGAGTAGGAGGCAGACTTGACAACTCTCCATACTCATATGATCAAAAACACCCTGCACTACTATGTAGTAAACATCACCTAACAAAAATAATCTTCGAAACTCAACATATTAAACTCTTACATGAAGGCCCTCAAGGTCTCTTAGCTAATATTCGTCAGCAGTATTATCCACTAGGAGGTAGGAATTTAGCTAAATTAACTGTCAGAAAATGCATTCCATGCATTAGGCAAAAGGGTAAAACAGTACAACCCATTATGGGTCAATTACCTGAATCTAGAACTAAACTTGAATTTCCATTTCTTCACTGCTCAGTCGACTATGCTGGGCCAGTGCTTATAGCTGATAAGAAAGGCCGTGGCAGTAAATTGCTCAAGTCCTACCTGTGTATATTCGTGTGCTTCGCAGTAAAGGCTGTCCACTTGGAGCTCGTTACGGACCTGACTAAAGAAGCGTACATCGCCGCGCTACAGCGCTTTATTTCACGTCGTGGCAAGCCACTGACAATCACCTCAGACCATGGAACCAACTTTGTCGGTGCATGTAACGAATTAACTTCAGTAATTAACAAATCAAATTTAGCATCAGACTTGGCCGATGAAGGTATTAAATTCTTATTTACCCCAGCATACTCGCCCCATTTTAATGGTTTGGCCGAATCAGCGGTTCGTAGTACCAAATTTCATTTAAAGCGTATTCTAAATTTAACTCATTTAACTTATGAAGAAATGTCCACATGTCTGACTCAGATTGAAGCCATACTAAATTCACGACCATTAACTCCCCTATCCACTGATCCTACCGATATGTCAGCTCTAACCCCTGCCCATTTCCTGATTGGACGATCTCTCACCTCCGTGCCATGCCCACAGATCGCCGATGACGTCAACATCAACCTGCTCCAGCGACACAAGCGCATCGATGTTATTAAGCAGCACTTCTGGCGCAGATTTGCTAATGATTATGTTTTTACACTACAGCAGAAAAGCAAATGGCTCACGTCGTCATCGCCAAGCCTAAAAGTGGATTCCCTTGTACTAGTCAAAGACAAGGTCAACCCACCACTGATGTGGTGCCTCGGTCGAGTGACCCGGCTGTATCCAGGCCCTGACGGCATCAACCGCGTTGCGGATGTGAAGACCAGACGAGGGACCTTGCGAAGAGGATGGAACAACCTCTGCCCGCTGCCTATGGACCAGGACCTTTGAAGCCTGCATCGGAATTGAAGCCTTCAACCCGGGGAGCATGTCTATGCTACGCAGCCCATCTCTACGGTGCGGATGGCAACACCAGCGCGCGACGCCCGCGCCCTCCTTCTTGACTCGACCAGCTCACGCGGCGCGTCCCGCTCTCTCATATTTTTAATTATATTATTGTAATTTCGACTGATTAAACAGTCTACCTATGTCATCCACAAGTTTTATTTAACTCAACATAGGGCTAGATCCACACACTATTTGGACTCGCTTTTAAACGCGTTTACCATTACCATGCTTCCATCCTTCACGCTGTCATCGTTCATACCAACATTACCTCTTATGTTTCGTTTTCTAGTATTTTTTCACCGTACAAAACGCAAAACCTACTAGACACTGGCAAAATTGTCCTCCAATCAATGGACAGAGCATATTTTAAAAAGAACAAACAACAATGCATTCCCGAAAAAAAAATCTTTCGCGAAGCCTTCGCAACGCATTGAGGCATTGACTCTGTTTGTTGACGTCCGTGACAGGCAGGGGTTGTGTAAAGTAATACGCGTGATGATTGTTGCACCGCGCGTTTTTCCGTAAAATAAGAATGTCTTAGGTAGCATTATTTAAAAGTGTGTCACTTTTACACTCAATAACACATTCAATAAAAAAAATCAAAAACCCGACTGCCAACAAAAGGAAGAAAATAAATGTAGTGGTCTAGAACTCTGTTAAGTAGCTAATTTAAAGTTCAACAGTCGCCCATTACTAAGAGTTTTTGAGCGTCATGATTTAAAATGGGTCCCGACTGTTGAACTTTAAATTAGCTACTTAATAGAGTTCTAGACCACTAGACTTATTTTCTTCCTTTTAGTTTTGGCAGTCGGGTTTTTTTTTAATTTAGGGGCTGATGCCGTCTCCGTCATTCGAACAAAACAAATAGAGGCGGCATCACACCTAACCGCCTGTTAACACTAATCAATAGATGGTGAAACAGCCCCTTAATGAATATTATTTTACATTTTTGATATTTATGTGAAAATCGTAGATTAAAAAGTATTATAAGTATAACCCATATATATTAGAATGGGCTAATTATACAATACAAAATATTTTTTTTTCATTCCTCTGCCCATTTTTTTTTCGCAGACGCCATATTGAAATATTATATAGCTTATGTCACTCCGACAGTTATGACGAATCCAATGATACCTGATATGTTAAAATCCGTCTAGCCATTTAGGCTGCAGCGAGGACCAAAGAAATGGACATACATACCCACATACTACATACATACATACATAAATACGCTCGAAAATGCATTATGTTATTTATGTGTAATAAAAATAAATTACATTATAGTAGAGTACGAGTAATTTTAAGATGATCTCAATTACAGTAAGTAAGCCTTCATGAATAAAATTATAACTGTGACACCATTTTATAGATAACTAGCTCCCTGTCCCGGCTCCGCACGGGTACAATATTCAAAATAACCCTCCTTTGGACAGTCGGGTAAAAAGGTCTCCATGCCGGCAGCCCGTAGTTTGCACAGGCAATTTTTTTAAAAACTGGCCAAGAGCGAGTCGGACTCGCGCACGAAGGGTTCCGTACCGTTATCTATACACCATCAGACATTAGCAAAAAACGGCAAAAAAATCACGTTTGTTGCATGGGAGGTCCTTAAATATTTATTGTATTTTAATTATTTATTTTCATTTAAAGTGAATATAAAAATCTGTGAATATTTCAAGCGTCTACCTGTCGCGGTTATTATAATCGAGCAAAAAACGGCAAGAAAATCACGTTAGTTGTAGGCGCCCCACTTAAATATTTATTTTATTCTGTTTTTACTATTTATTGTTATAGCGATGCGATTATCACGGTTCATGAGATCCAGCCTGTTGACAGACAGACGGACAGTGGAGTCTTAGTAATACGACCCCGTTTTTACTCTTTGGGGACGGAACCCTGAAAAGGTCTCTAGTCAAGGGCCCTTCACACACACATTTCAGCTCCATTTCCCAAAACTACACCCGACCTGCGTCGCCGTAAATGCATTTTTTGGTTAGATTGATATTTTAAAATTCGTAATATCTTTTGAAAAATTCAAAAAGTAATCTGCATGTATTGAAACAGTCTTGAATATGAAATGATTTATTTAGATAAGGATTAATTTAATACGAAGGTATGAATAAAATGGTCTGATTTTAATCAGCATTTTTATCAACTTTTTAAAATGTAAAAAAGTAGTTAGTGACATAACTACAATAGTTGGACATATGGCATTAGAAAGTTTTTTGTAGATATTGATATATTCTTTAATATTGTAGAGCATTATCTTTAATAGTTTCCGCAGCGCATGCGATGAAAGACATTTTATGACATTTACACCTTGGGTTCCATTATTGAAGTTTTAGTACGGATCCCTAATTTTTTTTTTTAATTATAATTATAGCCTATGTCACTCGGAGATAGTGTAGCTTCTCAACGGTGAAAGATTATTTTAATCGGTCCAGTAGTTTCGGAGCCTATTCAACGCAATCAAACAAACAAACAAACAATCAAATCATTCCTCTTTATAATATTAGTATAGACAACTACCATCGCTTGCTATCACAGAAGCATATGTCGTAAAATCTACCAATTTTGAACAAGACGTAACTGATCGCTCTTGATGTATTATTTAAAATGCTTTTTAAAAGTATGAGAGTCGTAAATTTGTTACTAGAGAAATTTGTTTTATTATGTATGCAAAAGTTTGGTTACGAAATATTTTCAATGCTGCGTTTGTAGATAAACGAAGGTGCTAATTATATGACCCTCCGCAAGCGACATAGTTTGGCGGTTAAATTTCACTGTTACCTCATTGTTTGTAACTTCATCCTCTATCTGGGCTACCTATGCATACTCAGAAACATTTTTGTTTATTTTGGAGGTCTGGTCTCCTCAAATACTAATCACTCACACATTACTGGGCGGCGGTTCTCTATTGACACGCTACGCAGCGGTGCCACCGAGTGAGCAAGTTCACTCTTTCATTCAAACGAATGTGTGGATTATTGAGTAATCGCTGAACAAGCAATGATCTGAGATTTCAAATTATCGTTGAAGGTCAATCTCAGTCAATACACGGCCAGTTTGAATAAACAATTAGGAATAATGAACGTTATGAAAACAATGTAAGCGGGATTTGATCTTGACCACTCGTGATTTATGGTCAAGCTCCTAATCTGATAGTCGCAAGTTCTGCTGGGCTACTACGAGACTCGAAAATCGAAGTTCGTATCGTACCGTCCCGCTGACGTATTATATTATTTAATACGAGAGTGAGAGGGACGGTACGATACGAACTTCAAGTTCCGAGTTTCGTAGTAGCCCTGCTGATCAATTTTAAAAACCATATCACGAAAAAAAACATTCTAGTGCTGATAAAATATGCCTAATTTAAAATACGAAAATACGAGAAAATTATATCGAATGGTTTTTTATCGAATGATTTTCCTAAATGGATTTTTGTGAATACAAAAACCGGTACCCTTAATTCAAGCAAATAAAAGAGATGACACAAAACTGACCTACATTTTCATTATTTCAAAATTAGAACCGCTCCAACTATGGCAACGACCTGTAGGTTGACAAATTCTTTTCAGATTCCTTAAAAGGCCGTAAAACTAAAGGTCTAAGTCCAACTAGCTGTTCTATAATAGTACATTACTGTAGAGGCCGGGAAGTAGGGGCTTACCGGCCAAGCAGAGATAGGGATGCGAAGCCGGCAATCCCACGTTCCAACCGAGGCTTGTATAATATGCTTTTCTCAAACATGACATGAAATAGAATTAAAAAACAGAAAAACAAGCTGGCGGGACGCTAGTCTGGTCGCCCTGTTGCGTGCGCGCGTGTCGCGCTGGCTGCTGGCGGGCGGCGGGTGGCGAGCGGCTGCGGGCGGTGGTGCTGGGTGTGGGCGTGCGCCCACCCAGAGCGCGCGTTGAAACAAAAGACGGTCGCATTGCCGGCCAGCGGCCTGCAAAGTTGTATGAAATCTCTTTGCAGGCCGCTAAAGTGACCGCGCGTACGCAGCTGAGCCGCAGCGCCTGCAGCGCGATACTTCCCGGCCTATTATTTGTAACACAACGTCAATATTTGAGGGCCAGTTTTTTGTCGCTCAGGATATATATTTTTTTTACTTGTGTGTTTATCCACTAACTAAATAAACTTTTGCAAACAAAATCACAAGACGCTCATTTAAGTCGTCATCATCATGAGCCTATAGCAGTTCACTGCTGGAGATAGGCCTCCCCCAATGAGCGCCATTGGGTCCTGTCTTCGACTACACCCGTCCAACTTCCACCAGCATCCCAAATTTTCTGAAGAAGAATAATTATCCAATTATACGCGTGTTGATATGATATGCGTGTTGATTGATTTATCACTATGTAACTACGTAAACTCATTTTTAGTTTATACTTGAGTACTTGATTTTACTCAGTTCCCCAAAAGATGGCACTGTGCAATGTGTGGCAATTAATTGAAAGTGCCCACGTGTTTCTTTTGACCGCAACTTCCTACACGAACACGATAGTTATTAGATAATTCTCGCGAGATAAGAATAAGTAGGTAAATACTATAGAAAGCTACACTGTTTTTTTTATCTTTATAGCTATTTCAGTCTTTCATTAAGTCATGTGTATCATCAAAACTGAACGTTACATGACTGTAAAATGATTACCTTGGCTATAGCAACAGGTGGTGTCTTTCATATAAAGGAATTTTCATTGAAAGAAATTGAATAATCTTGCAAAGTTTCTTGTGTGTGCCATTAACTTTTGAGGAGTTCGTTCCTGCGGAGACGATCCTGGCCGGACTACCTTGATGTCACTGCCAGATTATTTTATTGTCACCAGATTTACATAAGTATGCCAAATCTACAGTCCCTAGGTTTATTAAGTAGTTTAGCTTGTGCTTTTTATGATTCAGTTAGTTTATAAAATCCTCTTTAAACGTTTTATCCCGTGGTATTTTTAGGAAATCTTGAAACAGTTTATACCTGTTAGTGTTACCTACTTGCATGCGAAATTTGAGGTCTCATATTTATAATTACAGAGTTAAGGCCGCTTGAAGTGAAAATATAAATCTCATTTATTCTCTATCCTGTGGGAATTTCGAAAAATCCCTTTTTAGTGTACCTACCTCTATGACTCTCTAGAAATATAGGTATATTTCAAATATCAAGTCTCTGAATCAGCTAGTTGGCTATTATAAAATAGTAAGCTTTATTCCTTATCCCGTGGGAATTTCGGTAAATTCTAAAATTGTTTTTAGCTGCTAGTATTAGCTAATTGCATGCCAAATTTGAAGTTTCTTAATAATAGTTACGGAAATAGGGTCATTTGGAAGTGAAATATAAATCCCATTTAGTCCCTATCCCGTGAGAATTTCGGAAAATCCTCAAAACAGTTTTTAGCTGTTAGTATTACCTACTTGCATGCCAAATTTGAACTTTTGACTTTGACTTATAATAATAGTTACTGAAATAGAGCCCATTAAAGGTGAAAATGTTAATCCCATTTATTTCTTATCCCGTAGTAGGAATTAAAAAAAAACCCCTTCTTAGTGCATCTCTATGTCGCTTAAGGTATATGTAGGGTCAAGAGTCCACCAATGAAACCTAAATGAAACACATAGAATTCAAAATCTCATAAATCTTTTTTTTTTTTGATAGATACAAGTCTGATTTTTTTACTGTACTTAGGTAATTTTAAGGGTATCGCGTGACATATATAGTATTCTTTAAGAATGTGAAGTTGGTCATCAAATAAAAATAAAGTAAAAAACGGGATATTTTTTCTCTGTGTCCACAGTGGTGTACAGAATGATGTGTTTCATAATTTTGGGACGTATTTATGTAATAGGTTAATAAAAAAATGCACGAATATAATCAAACAGTTTTAATTACTTTCACTTTAATCAATCTTATCAGGTGTGTCCCATCCGTAAATGTTTCATTGTTGATCACCTAAGGTATTTTATATCAAACTCCAATTTTAGCCTACTAAATTGTGCCACTTTAACACGCGATCTAGCCCACGATAATCTACGGAATACGTTTGTTTAATGTAAAAAAAGTATCAAATACATTAAATTTATAACCATAACTTATTGAAAAATCAACAAAAAATGCTTAAAATCCTTACGTTTGTGTCAATAATACTGAAAAAGCTCCGTAGACACGTGTTCCTCCACGTGACGCTAATGCAAACTGGTGTACAGTGGGGGTTCTCAAGAGGGCCTTACGCGGTATATTGCGCGATCTGGCAAGGTGGCACTTTAGAAATATCGCAATGTTTCACTGTGTACCTAAGTTTCATTGTTGGACACAAGACCCTATGCCAAATTTCAAGCCTTTAGCTTCAGCGGTTTGGGCTGTGCGTTATATATCAGTCAGTCAGTCAGGACTTTGATTTTATATCATATCATATTGGTATATATATAATATATATATATATACCATATGATCCAAGTCATTGGATCATTTCATTACTAATAAACAGTATAGGTGTACTTGCACAATTATAGAGACAGACAGACACATTTTTGTATTCGTAGGTAGATACAGGTATTTCAGATTACCTTAAAGATGCCTAGTATAGTATTTATCTAGTTACCTATTTAAATAAATAGGTAATTATAAATCGTATTCAAATCAGTAGTACCTGAGCGACCAAGCTAAAACTTATTTTCTAATGGGATAGTTGCGGACTGGCGGTGGCGGGGGCCGGCCCTTCAGCCCTTTCAACTCAGCAGCACGCTGCTTCCTTTTCGCCACGATACGTTCATGAGTCCGCTTCATTTCCAAAATTTCCTTCATTTCTTCTTTGTCCTCATCCTGAAAGTGACATTTCACAGTTAACTACAGCTCACTTTTTGTGAATCATAACACAAGTACTATATAGGCTGTTATTCCTAGCCAGGATAATTTTACTACAATATCTAGAAGACAAGATAAGTGAGCCGTTTAGTTAGGCTGTGCTCCGAAAGGTTACGAGTACCGATCTCAAAATTTTGTTAAAGTTTGCGCTGTGGATGTACATATGTTCATCCTTTACCCCAGCAGGGAATATCTGTATAAGAAGTAAATTATCCTATTAGTTAGTCGTAGTGATAGACTACGAGTATATCCAAATCCATCCACGTTATAACGTGCCAAACATACACAAACTCTCGCATTTATTAAACACTCGTTTATTATTCGCTTCACTTGTAACTATGTATTGTATACGTATGTATCTGTGTATGTAACGGAGTCTCCTAATTTTCACCCAGTTCATATTGTTGCGTCAACACGAAACTTGGCAATTATGCGTAGTTCTGATGAAAATACAATAATATGGTACCATCGAGCTCATCTGATGATGGAGCCGAAGCTAGGAAGGACCCACTACTATTGATGTGCGCGTTAGAATAACCTAACAACGTACAGTCGTGAACGGGGGATTTCAGAAAAAAATGTACTTGTTTTGCCTTAATTATCCTTAATTTTCCACACAACATTTATTAGTCAGTTTTGTGACGGTCCATACAATATGTATGGTTAACTGCAAAACTGACAATTAAAAGTTGGACACTTTTTTATTGCAAATCGATAGTGCTCGGAATTCTGAGTAGAAATAACCCAAAATTTATTAGGTTTAAAAAAAGTACAGGGTACACTTTTTCTGAAAATTCCCGAACACTGTTGAGCCACTATTGCCACTGTTTCGTAATTTGCCCTATAACTCGACTAAATTATGAACAGTGGACACAGTGGTGACTGGCTCAATAATCCCGGTTCGTGATAGTACTCTGACCAAGAATGGTAGGTAAGTATAAGTTTTTTTTTAACTTTTTTAGTTGTAATGTTTAGTTCACTTGTCGGGTGTCGGATCCGTTTCGTGTCGAATTTTGGTTATTTATTTCTAAATCAATGTTGGACAAGTGTGCATAGCATCATATAAAATTTTCTGCAACTGGAATACCCGATTAAAATCCGAGCCCGAGATCCGACAAATAGAAACCAGCTCTTAGACCCTTAGACCTTTTGATTGATCCTCAAGACCAGCGCCCTCTTGCCGCTGGCCATGGGCTGGCTGTAGGTCATGAGCTGGCGCAGCCGCTGCGCGGGCGGCACGCCGCGCTCCACCACCAGCACGATGCGCGCCCACTGCCGCTGCCACTCGTTGCGCGTCTCCGCTATCTTCTGGTACGTGTTGCCCATCATAGCGATCAACATGTTCACCAACAGGATCGCCACTATTATCATGTACACTACGAAGAGAAGCTGCGGCAAAGGATTGTTTTTTTTTTCAGAAAATAGATCTATTTAAACACAAACTACCGACGACTGACCGAAACGACCATTATTTAAATTATTCAAAAGTGATAGGTATGCAAAAACACTAATAATCTTCGAATTTGAGTTCAATATCGCAATGAAAAACAGATTAACTACATAAGTCCATACTAGGTATTCAGTTAGAAAAGTTCTGTCTATGATTGAGTAGTGGGAGTTATAAATTATTAATCTAGTTAAAACATTTGATTGTGGATGTAGCAAACACAGGTGTACCTACTTTGTAGTGTTATGTCCTCACCTTTGCCTCTATTTCATGGTCAGTGCGATCAAAGGCACCGTAGTAGTCGGAGAAGGACGTCAAGGACATGAGAAACATAGCCATGATGCTCTCCATCGGCGAGGGCATGGGGTTCGACACCGAGTCGTCCACGCCCTCGGTGTGTTCGGGTTATCAAACGACAGAAAGATAATGTAATAAGCTGGAAAACGAACATAAATATATGTTCAATTCAGAATTACAAGTAAACATAATTTGTGGCAGTTTTAGGGTCAGTTCACACGAGTATATTATGTCGAATAGGTCTGTACTCGTTGACGTGAATTTGGTGCGTCGGGTGCGGGTGTGAATTGACACGCAAGCAAGACAAGTTCAGCGATACTATGCGCATGATCAGCGTACCTTGCGAGAAGCCCATTACAAATACCAGATAAATGCAAACGAACCGCAGCAGGTCCCCCATCACCATTCTATAAATCATCACAACGAATGGACCGACAGTTTTGAATCCTCTGCAAGAGAAATGATCAAGTCAACTATGGCTTAATTCAACAAATAGTCATGTTAGTTAAATTTGTATAAATACCTGCAAAAGAATAGGAAGTACGGTGCAGTTGTAAGCATTATAATGACAGCCAAATGGTCCTCAGCTTCGTCGGCGCACCACAGCCGCAGAGTGGGCAGAGCCACCATCAGTAGGCACGAGAACAGGAACATCACCCTGCACAAACAAATGATCTACACACGAATCTACCGCGTAGGTAATAAAAGAGTTCAGATAATTTTGAGCACCAGAACCGCTCATCCTTTTTTGCTGCTGACTGTACATTTAAGAATTATCGAAAGAATTCTCTCAATCATTTCAAACACGAAATTACTTCTCACAAATGATGTTTTTAAAGATGTGAGCCTTGCGAGTATTGATAGTTTAGGTATTATAAACTCCTTATAGCAGTTGCCTAGCGAAAACATTCGCTCATAACTACTTGTACTACCTATACTGTGCATATAATACTTACTAATAAACTAAGTTTACCAATTAAATATGAATAATATTCACCTGGATGGAACTGTGCTTAAGTTCTCAAAAAACATTTTTAGTCCAAGAAATCTTGCTTCTCGTAGCGCGGCTCCGATATAAGCTAACGCCCCCAGCCATAGCAACAGTTCAGCAGAAATTCTGACCTGCAATTTTGATTATTTAATTGAAACTTGCATACATCTAACATTATAGTAACTAGCTTAATGCCCATAACTTCTTTTTTCGCATAAGTAGCACCTAATATTAACGATTATAGTAAAACTACATGTTGCCCACGACTCCGTCTGCGCATAATTCTGAACGTCTAGCTCTGGTAGTTTAGGCTAGAAATCTGTGCGCTGCGTTATACGTTAGTCAGTCAGTAACTATACTCTTTTAATAAGTAGGTATAAGAAAAACAGTTGATTAATTATCTTACTTTAGCCTGCGACGAGTCGAAGTTCATTAACCTGCATTCTTCTGTGAGATCCTCCCACCACCCCTCCATGTCAGTTTCCTTGGGCGCTTCAGTTGCTGTAAATTAAATCTGATGAAGGTTACAGAGCACCCACTAGATTAGGTAGGTTATATACACGACTGTCAAAAAGTAGGGTTATATTTTTGTTTTCACAAGTTTTCACCAACACATTTCGACTGTATTTAGGTACGAAATAAAGTACATAATTTTATATTTAAAAGTTCTACTTACGTTTCTCTTTTTCTTTTGGGTGACTTTTGAAACGAGCGCAGGGACTGCTACCAGGTTTGGTATCATTCAAAAGTTCTACTGATGCTGGATCTATCTCATTGGAATTTATCGAAGTTGTGCAGTTTTCTGAAAGACAGTAACCATCTAAAAACATAAATAGGTACGTATATTTCTACTGATAATTTCTAATAAACTATCCTGATAATTTCTTCCCTTTCCTGAAGCAATATGCCTTGACAATTTGTATGGCATTGGGCCAATGGGCTGTTAAATCTGTGTAAAAGACGGCAGATGGACAGACGGACACAAGAGTGAAAGCAATAAAATTCCATTTGAACCCTTACCCCCCTGTTTTACCATCCATTGATTAAATTTATTTGACGGATAACTGTGATGCCATCTCTGTTTGTTTTGTTCGAATAGTCAGAGACGGCATCACAGTTATCCGTCAAATAAATTTAATCAATGGGTGGTGAAACAGCCCCTAGTGTA
Source organism: Choristoneura fumiferana (assembly GCF_025370935.1). Lineage (NCBI taxonomy): Eukaryota > Metazoa > Arthropoda > Insecta > Lepidoptera > Tortricidae > Choristoneura > Choristoneura fumiferana. The sequence goes on from NC_133472.1 coordinate 17,406,453, forward strand.
CAAAACTCATCATCATCATCATATCAGCCGTAGGAAGTCCACTGTTGAAGCGCCTCCCCTATGTACAAAACCCTAAAAAAGGCAAATTATTTGACAACAACTTTCATAAGAACGCGAACGTTTTTAATGGCTACTTGCTGGAAACACATAAATCTCGAGTTTGAGTTAAGCTCAGTTTAGTAATGTCAAAATATGGAACTGTCAAGCTTAAGCCAGGTTTAACGACTAAATCTTGATTTTGTTTTTTCCTGCAAGACGCCTAAGAACTTAACTATAACCTAAAAAACCGGTTTATTCGACGAGTGACAGCTGGCCGGCCGGCGGCGGGCGGCGACGTTTACCCTGCGCCGGAATAAACCGATTTTTATTGTTCTAAACCGGTCTGACAAGAACTTTATGGAAATGTTCCAAAACCGTTTAAAAATAACGGTTTCGCGAACGAAACCATAATGAAGAGGTTTTGGCCAAGTACCTACATGATAACGGTTTAGAAATTTAACCGGTATCCGAGCCTTGGTTGAAAAAAAGAAAAGATTTATTTATTTATATATTACACTAGATACTATATACGAACTTACCCGACAAAATACGATGGCAAAACCTTATTCACGACGTCTGTAAGCGAATAATAGCTTAATGTGATTTAATAATTTTGTTGTTATCTCGGAACTTACCCATGTCCGTAACAACGTCTGTTTCGTTAATAGGTATACTGGAATTGACGACGGTTGAGTTGACGGCGTGCTCGCCGGGGGGGCCCGGGCGCAGCGTGAAACAGACCGAGCGAGATCAGAAGTAGCACGAGAACAATATAAACTGCCGATAGAACCGGAACTTCACGAGGTGTTCCATTTAGTTTTTCAACAGGTCCGATCAGCATTCCTTCCAATAATTCCAAATGCTCATCTTTTTCCTGGTGAGAACAGCATTTTATACTTTTACGTCCGAAGGTATATCATGATACAGTAAAAAGTGAAACTTCTCGTAGTCCTTGACTGATACATACGTATTTGGGCGGGCCTTTAAAGCGTATCAACCACAGTCTCCGTGTGTTACGAAAATCTAAAGATAATGTCCAGTCTATGAAACTTAAACCTTTGACCGCATTATTTTTTAAAGCAATGAATCGAGAACTTTAACGATACGCACAGCATGAATGA
>NC_133472.1:17407712-17629642 GCF_025370935.1 Choristoneura fumiferana
TTCGTTTATCACTATCCGCTGGGAACTGTGCAATTTTCGTGGATAAAAAATATGCTATGTTCAGGCACAGAATAGATAATAATACCTATTCAGATAATCTCCATACAAAATTTAATCTAAATCAGTTTATCAGTTTAAATGGTAGCAGTNTCATCGTTCATCCAACATTACCTCTTATATTTCGTTTTCTAGTATTTTTTCACCGTACAACGGCAAAACCTACTAGACACTGGCAAAATTGTCCTCCAATCCAATGGACAGAGCCATATTTAAAAAAGAACAAAAACAACAATGCATTCCCGAAAAAAAAATCTTTCGCGAAAGCCTCGCAACGCATTGAGGCATTGACTATGTTTGTTGACGTCCGTGACAGGCAGGGGTTGTGTCAAAGTAATACGCGTGATGATTGTTGCACCGCGCGTTTTTCCGTAAAATAAAGAATGTCTTAGGTAGCATTATTTAAAAGTGTGTCACTTTTACACTCAATAACACATTCAATAAAAAAATCAAAAACCCGACTGCCAAAACTAAAAGGAAGAAAATAAATGTAGTGGTCTTCTAGAACTCTGTTAAGTAGCTAATTTAAAGTTCAACAGTCGGGACCCATTACTAAGAGTTTTTGAGCGTCACGATTTAAATGGGTCCCGACTGTTGAACTTTAAATTAGCTACTTAATAGAGTTCTAGACCACTAGACTTATTTTCTTCCTTTTAGTTTTGGCAGTCGGGTTTTTTTTTATTTAGGGGCTGATGCCGTCTCCGTCTATTCGAACAAAACAAATAGAGGCGGCATCACACCTAACCGCCTGTTAACACTAATCAATAGATGGTGAAACAGCCCCTTAATGTAATATTATTTTACATTTTTTTGATAATTATATGAAAATCGTAGATTAAAAGTATTATAACCCATATATATTTAGAATGGGCTAATTATACAATACAAAATATTTTTTTTCATTCCTCCGCCCATTTTTTTTTTCGCAGACGCCATATTGAAATATTATATAGCTTATGTCACTCCGACAGTTATGACGAATCCAATGATACCTGATATGTTAAAATCCGTCTAGCCATTTAGGCTGCAGCGAGGACCAAAGAAATGGACATACATACCCACATACATACATACATACATACATAAATACGCCCGAAAATGCATTATGTTATTTATGTTGTAATAAAAATAAAATTACTGTGTCAATTGCAATATGACTAAGGTAGAGTACGAGTAATTTTAAGATGATCTCAATTACAGTAAGTAAGCCTTCATGAATAAAATTATAACTGTGACACCATTTTATAGATAACTAGCTCCCTGCCCCGGCTCCGCACGGGTACAATATTCAAAATAACCCTCCTTTGGACAGTCGGGTAAAAAGGTCTCCGTGCCGGCAGCCCGTAGTTTGCACAGGCAATTTTTTTAAAACTGGCCAAGAGCGAGTCGGACTCGCGCACGAAGGGTTCCGTACCGTTATCTATACACCATCAGACATTAGCAAAAAACGGCAAAAAAATCACGTTTTGTTGCATGGTCCTTAAATATTTATTTATTTTAATTATTTATTTTCATTTAAAGTGAATATAAAAATCTGTGAATATTTCAAGCGTCTACCTGTTGCGGTTATTATAATCGAGCAAAAAACGGCAAGAAATCACGTTAGTTGTAGGCGCCCCACTTAAATATTTATTTTATTCTGTTTTTACTATTTATTGTTATAGCGATGCGATTATCACGGTTCATGAGATCCAGCCTGTTGACAGACAGACGGACAGTGGAGTCTTAGTAATACGACCCCGTTTTTACTCTTTGGGGACGGAACCCTGAAAAGGTTCTAGTCAAGGGCCCTTCACACACACATTTCAGCTCCATTTCCCAAAACTACACCCGACCTGCGTCGCCGTAAATGCATTTTTTGGTTAGATTGATATTTTAAAATTCGTAATATCTTTTGAATCGAACGTCAGATTTGAAAAATTCAAAAAGTAATCTGCATGTATTGAAACAGTCTTGAATATGAAATGATTTATTTAGATAAGGATTAATTTAATACGAAGGTATGAATAAAATGGTCTGATTTTAATCAGCATTTTTATCAACTTTTTAAAATGTAAAAAAGTAGTTAGTGACATAACTACAATAGTTGGACATATGGCATTAGAAAGTTTTTTGTAGATATTGATATATTCTTTAATATTGTAGAGCATTATTTTGTTCTATCTTTAATAGTTTCCGCAGCGCATGCGATGAAAGACATTTTATGACATTTACACCTTGGGTTCCATTATTGAAGTTTTAGTACGGATCCCTAATTTTTTTTTTAATTATAATTATAGCCTATGTCACTCGGAGATAGTGTAGCTTCTCAACGGTGAAAGATTATTTTAATCGGTCCAGTAGTTTCGGAGCCTATTCAACGCAATCAAACAAACAAACAAACAATCAAATCATTCCTCTTTATAATATTAGTATAGACAACTACCATCGCTTGCTATCACAGAAGCATATGTCGTAAAATCTACCAATTTTGAACAAGACGTAACTGATCGCTCTTGATGTATTATTTAAAATGCTTTTTAAAAGTATGAGAGTCGTAAATTTGTTACTAGAGAAATTTGTTTTATTATGTATGCAAAAGTTTGGTTACGAAATATTTTCAATGCTGCGTTTGTAGATAAACGAAGGTGCTAATTATATGACCCTCCGCAAGCGACATAGTTTGGCGGTTAAATTTCACTGTTACCTCATTGTTTTAACTTCATCCTCTATCTGGGCTACCTATGCATACTCAGAAACATTTGTTTATTTTTGAGGTCTGGTCTCCTCAAATACTAATCACTCACACATTACTGGGCGGCGGTTCTCTATTGACACGCTACGCAGCGGTGCCACCGAGTGAGCAAGTTCACTCTTTCATTCAAACGAATGTGTGGATTATTGAGTAATCGCTGAACAAGCAATGATCTGAGATTTCAAATTATCGTTGAAGGTCAATCTCAGTCAATACACGGCCAGTTTGAATAAACAATTAGGAATAATGAACGTTATGAAAACAATGTAAGCGGGATTTGATCTTGACCACTCGTGATTTATGGTCAAGCTCCTAACTGATAGTCGCAAGTTCTGCTGGGCTACTACGAGACTCGAAAATCGAAGTTCATCGTACCGTCCCGCTGACGTATTATATTATTTAATACGAGAGTGAGAGAGGGACGGTACGATACGAACTTCAAGTTCCGAGTTTTGTAGTAGCCCTGCTGATCAATTTTAAAAACCATATCACGAAAAATAACATTCTAGTGCTGATAAAATATGCCTAATTTAAAAATTATATCGAATAGTTTTTTATCGAATGATTTTCCTAAATGGATTTGTGAATACAAAAACCGGTACACTTAATTCAAGCAAATAAAAGAGATGACACAAAACTGACCTACATTTTCATTATTTCAAAACAGAACCGCTCCAACTATGGCAACGACCTGTAGGTTGACAAATTCTTTTCAGATTCCTTAAAAGGCCGTAAAACTAAAGGTCTAAGTCCAACTAGCTGTTCTATAATAGTACATTATTGTAGAGGCCGGGATTTAGGGGCTTACCGGCCAAGCAGATATAGGGATGCGAAGCCGGCAACCCCACGTTCCGACCGAGGCTTGTATAATATGCTTTTCTCAAACATGACATGAAATAGAATTAAAAAACAGAAAAACAAGCTGGCGGGACGCTAGTCTGGTCGCCCTGTAGCGTGCGCGCGTGTCGCGCTGGCTGCTGGCGGGCGGCGGGTGGCGAGCGGCTGCGGGCGGTGGTGCTGGTGTGGGCGTGCGTCCACCCAGAGCGCGCGTTGAAACAAAAGACGGTCGCATTGCCGGCCAGCGGCCTGCAAAGTTGTATGAAATCTCTTTGCAGGCCGCTAAAGTGACCGCGCGTACGCAGCTGAGCCGCAGCGCCTGCAGCGCGATACTTCCCGGCCTATTATTGTAACACAGCGTCAATATTTGAGGGCCAGTATTTTGTCGCTCAGTATATATATTTTTTTTACTTGTGTGTTTATCCACTAACTAAATAAAATTTTGCAAACAAAATCACAAGACGCTCATTTAAGTCGTCATCATCATGAGCCTATAGCAGTTCACTGCTGGAGATAGGCCTCCCCCAATGAGCGCCATTGGGTCCTGTCTTCGACTACACCCGTCCAGCTTCCACCAGCATCCCAAATTTTCGGAAGAAGAATAATTATCCAATTATACGCGTGTTGATATGATATGCGTGTTGATTGATTTATCACTATGTAACTACGTAAACTCATTTTTAGTTTATACTTGAGTACTTGATTTTTGCTCAGTTCCCCAAAAGATGGCACTGTGCAATGTGTGGCAATTAATTGAAAGTGCCCACGTGTTTCTTTTGACCGCAACTTCCTACACGAACACGATAGTTATTAGATAATTCCCGCGAGATAAGAATAAGTAGGTAAATACTATAGAAAGCTACACTGTTTTTTTTTATCTTTATAGCTATTTCAGTCTTTCATTAAGTCATGTGTATCATCAAAACTGAACGTTACATGGCTGTAAAATGATTACCTTGGCTATAGCAACAGGTGGTGTCTTTCATATAAAGGAATTTTCATTGAAAGAAATTGAATAATCTTGCAAAGTTTCTTGTGTGTGCCATTAACTTTTGAGGAGTTCGTTCCTGCGGAGACGATCCTGGCCGGACTACCTTGATGTCACTGCCAGATTATTTTATTGTCACCAGATTTACATAAGTATGCCAAATCTACAGTCCCTAGGAATTGAAGGAAACGAGAGTAGCAGGGGTAAAACGAGTATATTGTGTTAACAGTATAGCGACACACGACAGAAGTAATGACAGTAGACAAAGCAGAATAACAGAACAATATTCAAAATACAAAATACACACATATCAAAAATGGCCAGGGTGTTTAATATTAAAAATATAAACAAGAAGGTTTAACACTAGGTTTATTAAGTAGTTTAGCTTGTGCTTTTTATGATTCAGTTAGTTTATAAAATCCTCTTTAAACGTTTTATCCCGTGGGATTTTTAGGAAATCTTGAAACAGTTTATACCTGTTAGTGTAAGTAAGTTACCTACTTGCATGCGAAATTTGAGGTCACATATTTATAATTACGGAGTTAAGGCCGCTTGAAGTGAAAATATAAATCTCATTTATTCCCTATCCTGTGGGAATTTCAAAAAATCCCTTTTTAGTGTACCTACCTCTATGACTCTCTAGAAATATAGGTATATTTCAAATATCAAGTCTCTGAATCAGCTAGTTGGCTATTATAAAATAGTAAGCTTTATTCCTTATCCCTTGGGAATTTCGGTAAATTCTAAATTTGTTTTTAGCTGCTAGTATTAGCTAATTGCATGCCAAATTTGAAGTTTCTTAATAATAGTTACGGAAATAGGGTCATTTGGTAGTGAAATATAAATCCCATTTAGTCCCTATCCCGTGGGAATTTCGGAAAATCCTCAAAACAGTTTTTAGCTGTTAGTATTACCTACTTGCATGCCAAATTTGAAAGTCTCCTATAATAATAGTTACTGAAATAGAGCCAATTAAAGGTGAAAATGTAAATCCCATTTATTCCTTATCCCGTAGGAATTTAAAAAAAATCCCTTCTTAGTGCATCTCTATGTCGCTTAAGGTATATGTAGGGTCAAGAGTCCACCAATGAAACCTAAATGAAACACATAGAATTCAAAATCTCATAAATCTTTTTTTTTTTGATAGATACAAGTCTGATTTTTTTACTGTACTTAGGTAGTTTTAAGGGTATCGCGTGACATATATAGTATTCTTTAAGAATGTGAAGTTGGTCATCAAATAAAAATAAAGTAAAAAACGGGATTTTTTTTCTCTGTGTCCACAGTGGTGTACAGAATGATGTGTTTCATAATTTTGGGACGTATTTATGTAATAGGTTAATAAAAAAATGCACGAATATAATCAAACAGTTTTAATTACTTTCACTTTAATCAATCTTATCAGGTGTGTCCCATCCGTAAATGTTTCATTGTTGATCACCTAAGGTATTTTATATCAAACTCCAATTTTAGCCTACTAAATTGTGCCACTTTAACACGCGATCTAGCCCACGATAATCTACGGAATACGTTTGTTTGTTTGTTTAATGTAAAAAAAGTATCAAATACATTAAATTTATAACCATAACTTATTGAAAAATCAACAAAAAATGCTTAAAATCCTTACGTTTGTGTCAATAATACTGAAAAAGCTCCGTAGACACGTGTTCCTCCACGTGACGCTAATGCAAACTGGTGTACAGTGGGGGGTTCTCAAGAGGGCCTTACGCGGTATATTGCGCGATCTGGCAAGGTGGCACTTTAGAAATATCGCAATGTTTCACTGTGTACCTAAGTTTCATTGTTGGACACAAGACCCTATGCCAAATTTCAAGCCTTTAGCTTCAGCGGTTTGGGCTGTGCGTTTATATATCAGTCAGTCAGTCAGGACTTTGAATTTTATATCATATCCAAGTCATTGGATCATTTCATTACTAATAAACAGTATAGGTGTACTTGCACAATTATAGAGACAGACAGACACATTTTTGTATTCGTAGGTAGATACAGGTATTTCAGATTACCTTAAAGATGCCTAGTATAGTATTTATCTAGTTACCTATTTAAATAAGGTAATTATAAATCGTATTCAAATCAGTAGTACCTGAGCGACCAAGCTAAAACTTATTTTCTAATGGGATAGTTGCGGACTGGCGGTGGCGGGGGCCGGCCCTTCAGCCCTTTCAACTCAGCAGCACGCTGCTTCCTTTTCGCCACGATACGTTCATGAGTCCGCTTCATTTCCAAAATTTCCTTCATTTCTTCTTTGTCCTCATCCTGAAAGTGACATTTCACAGTTAACTACAGCTCACTTTTTGTGAATCATAACACAAGTACCTATATAGGCTGTTATTCCTAGCCAGGATAATTTTACTACAATATCTAGAAGACAAGATAAGTGAGCCGTTTAGTTAGGCTGTGCTCCGAAAGGTTACGAGTACCGATCTCAAAATTTTGTTAAAGTTTGCGCTGTGGATGTTCATATGTTCCCCAGCAGGGAATATCTGGATAAGAAGTAAATTATCCTATTAGTTAGTCGTAGTGATAGACTACAAGTATATCCAAATCCATCCACGTTATAACGTGCCAAACATACACAAACTCTCGCATTTATTAAACACTCGTTTATTATTCGCTTCACTTGTAACTATGTATTGTATACGTATGTATCTGTGTATGTAACGGAGTCTCCTAATTTTCACCCAGTTCATATTGTTGCGTCAACACGAAACTTGGCAATTATGCGTAGTTCTGATGAAAATACAATAATATGGTACCATCGAGCTCATCTGATGATGGAGCCGAAAGCTAGGAAGGGGAAGGAACTGGAACTCTAAGGCAGGACCCACTACTATTGATGTGCGCGTTAGAATAACCTAACAACGTACAGTCGTGAACGGGGGATTTCAGAAAAAAATGTACTTGTTTTGCCTTAATTATCCTTAATTTTCCACACAACATTTATTAGTCAGTTTTGTGACGGTCCATACAATATGTATGGTTAACTGCATCACAAAACTGACAATTAAAAGTTGGACACTTTTTTTATTGCTTAAATCGATAGTGCTCGGAATTCTGAGTAGAAATAACCCAAAATTTATTAGGTTTTCTGAAAATTCCCGAACACTGTTGAGCCACTATTGCCACTGTTTCGTAATTTGCCCTATAACTCGACTAAATTATGAACAGTGGACACAGTGGTGACTGGCTCAATAATCCCGGTTCGTGATAGTACTCTGACCAAGAATGGTAGGTAAGGTTAGGTTAGAAGTTATAAGATTTTTTTTAACTTTTTTAGTTGTAATGTTTAGTTCACTTGTCGGGTGTCGGATCCGTTTCGTGTCGAATTTTGGTTATTTATTTCTAAATCAATGTTGGACAAGTGTGCATAGCATCATATAAAATTTTCTGCAACTGGAATATCCGATTAAAATCCGAGCCCGAGATCCGACAAATAGAAACCAGCTCTTAGACCCTTAGACCTTTTGATTGATCCTCAAGACCAGCGCCCTCTTGCCGCTGGCCATGGGCTGGCTGTAGGTCATGAGCTGGCGCAGCCGCTGCGCGGGCGGCACGCCGCGCTCCACCACCAGCACGATGCGCGCCCACTGCCGCTGCCACTCGTTGCGCGTCTCCGCTATCTTCTGGTACGTGTTGCCCATCATAGCGATCAACATGTTCACCAACAGGATCGCCACTATTATCATGTACACTACGAAGAGAAGCTGCAGCAAAGGATTGTTTTTTTTTTTCAGAAAATAGATCTATTTAAACACAAACTACCGACGACTGACCGAAACGACCATTATTTAAATTATTCAAAAGTGATAGGTATGCAAAAACACTAATAATCTTCGAATTTGAGTTCAATATCGCATTGAAAAAACAGATTAACTACATAGTTAAGTCCATACTAGGTATTCAGTTAGAAAAGTTCTGTCTATGATTGAGTAGTGGGAGTTATAAATTATTAATCTAGTTAAAACATTTGATTGTGGATGTAGCAAACACAGGTGTACCTACTTTGTAGTGTTATGTCCTCACCTTTGCCTCTATTTCATGGTCAGTGCGATCAAAGGCACCGTAGTAGTCGGAGAAGGACGTCAAGGACATGAGAAACATAGCCATGATGCTCTCCATCGGCGAGGGCATGGGGTTCGACACCGAGTCGTCCACGCCCTCGGGTGTGTTCGGGTTATCAAACGACAGAAAGATAATGTAATAAGCTGGAAAACGAACATAAATATATGTTCAATTCAGAATTACAAGTAAACATAATTTGTGGCAGTTTTAGGGTCAGTTCACACGAGTATATTATGTCGAATAGGTCTGTACTCGTTGACGTGAATTTGGTGCGTCGGGTGCGGGTGTGAATTGACACGCAAGCAAGACAAGTTCAGCGATACTATGCGCATGATCAGCGTACCTTGCGAGAAGCCCATTACAAATACCAGATAAATGCAAACGAACCGCAGCAGGTCCCCCATCACCATTCTATAAATCATCACAACGAATGGACCGACAGTTTTGAATCCTCTGCAAGAGAAATGATCAAGTCAACTATGGCTTAATTCAACAAATAGTCATGTTAGTTAAATTTGTATAAATACCTGCAAAAGAATAGGAAGTACGGTGCAGTTGTAAGCATTATAATGACAGCCAAGTGGTCCTCAGCTTCGTCGGCGCACCACAGCCGCAGAGTGGGCAGAGCCACCATCAGTAGGCACGAGAACAGGAACATCACCCTGCACAAACAAATGATCTACACACGAATCTACCGCGTAGGTAATAAAAAGAGTTCAGATAATTTTGACCACCAGAACCGCTCATCCTTTTTTGCTGCTGACTGTACATTTAAGAATTATCGAAAGAATTCTCTCAATCATTTCAAACACGAAATTACTTCTCACAAAGAATGTTTTTAAAGATGTGAGCCTTGCGAGTATTGATAGTTTAGGTATTATAAACTACTTATAGCAGTTGCCTAGCGAAAACATTCGCTCATAACTACTTGTACTACCTATACTGTGCATATAATACTTACTAATAAACTAAGTTTACCAATTAAATATGAATAATATTCACCTGGATGGAACTGTGCTTAAGTTCTCAAAAAACATTTTTAGTCCAAGAAATCTTGCTTCTCGTAGCGCGGCTCCGATATAAGCTAACGCCCCCAGCCATAGCAACAGTTCAGCAGAAATTCTGACCTGCAATTTTGATTATTTAATTGAAACTTGCATACATCTAACATTATAGTAACTAGCTTAATGCCCATAACTTCTTTTTTCGCATAAGTAGCACCTAATATTAACGATTATAGTAAAACTACATGTTGCCCACGACTCCGTCTGCGCATAATTCTGAACGTCTAGCTCTGGTAGTTTAGGCTAGAAATCTGTGCGCTGCGTTATACGTTAGTCAGTCAGTAACTATACTCTTTTAATAAGTAGGTATAAGAAAAGCAGTTGATTAATTATCTTACTTTAGCCTGCGACGAGTCGAAGTTCATTAACCTGCATTCTTCTGTGAGATCCTCCCACCACCCCTCCATGTCAGTTTCCTTGGGCGCTTCAGTTGCTGTAAATTAAATCTGATGAAGGTTACAGAGCACCCACTAGATTAGGTAGGTTATATACACGACTGTCAAAAAGTAGTGTTATATTTTTGTTTTCACAAGTTTTCACCAACACATTTCGACTGTATTTAGGTACGAAATAAAGTACATAATTTTATATTTAAAAGTTCTACTTACGTTTCTCTTTTTCTTTTGGGTGACTTTTGAAACGAGCGCAGGGACTGCTACCAGGTTTTGTATCATTCAAAAGTTCTACTGATGCTGGATCTATCTCATTGGAATTTATCGAAGTTGTGCAGTTTTCTGAAAGACAGTAACCATCTAAAAACATAAATAGGTACGTATATTTCTACTGATAATTTCTAATAAACTATCCTGATAATTTCTTCCCTTTCCTGAAGCAATATGCCTTGACAATTTGTATGGCATTGGGCCAATGGGCTGTTAAATCTGTGTGAAAGACGGCAGATGGACAGACGGACACAAGAGTGAAAGCAATAAAATTCCATTTGAACCCTTACCCCCTGTTTTACCATCCATTGATTAAATTTATTTGACGGATAACTGTGATGCCATCTCTGTTTGTTTTGTTCGAATAGTCAGAGACGGCATCACAGTTATCCGTCAAATAAATTTAATCAATGGGTGGTGAAACAGCCCCCTAGTGTACAAAACTCATCATCATCATCATCATATCAGCCGTAGGAAGTCCACTGTTGAAGCGCCTCCGCTATGTACAAAACCCTAAAAAGGCAAATTATTTGACAACAACTTTCATAAGAACGCGAACGTTTTTAATGGCTACTTGCTGGAAACACATAAATCTCGAGTTTGAGTTAAGCTCAGTTTAGTAATGTCAAAATGTATGGAACTGTCAAGCTTAAGCCAGGTTTAACGACTAAATCTTGATTTGTTTTTTCCTGCAAGACGGCCTAAGAACTTAACTATAACCTAAATAAACCGGTTTATTCGACGAGTGACAGCTGGTCGGCCGGCGGCGGGCGGCGACGTTTACCCTGCGCCGGAATAAACCGATTTTTATTGTTCTAAACCGCCCTGACAAGAACTTTATGGAAATGTTCCAAAACCGGTTTTAAAATAACGGTTTCGCGAACGAAACCAAAATGAAAGGGTTTTGGGCCAAGTACCTACATGATAACGGTTTGGAAATTTAACCGGTATCCGAGCCTTGGTTGAAAAAGCAAGATTTATTTATTTATATATTACTACTAGATACTATATACGAACTTACCCGACAAAATACGATGGCAAAACCTTATTCACGACGTCTGTAAGCGGAATAATAGCTTAATGTGATTTAATAATTTTGTTGTTATCTCGGAACTTACCCATGTCCGTAACAATGTCTGTTTCGTTAATAGGTATACTGGAATTGACGACGGTTGAGTTGACGGCGTGCTCACCGGGGGGGCCCGGGCGCAGCGTGAAACAGACCAGCGAGATCAGGAAGTAGCACGAGAACAATATAAACTGCCGATAGAACCGGAACTTCACGAAGGTGTTCCATTTAGTTTTCAACAGGTCGATCAGCATTCCTTCCAATAATTCCAAATGCTCATCTTTTTCCTGGTGAGAACAGCATTTTATACTTTACGGTCCGAAGGTATGTCAGTGAGTACAGTACAAAAGTGAACTACTCGTAATCTTGACTGATACATACGTATTTGGGCGGGCCTTTAAAGCGTATCAACCACAGTCTTCCGTGTGTTACGAAAATCTAAAGATAATGTCCAGTCTATGAACTTAACCCTTTGACCATTATTTTTTTAAAGCAATGAATCGAGAACTTTAACGATACGCACAGCATGAATGATTTTTTTTTATGATTTTTGAGAAAGAGAAATGTATATATTATTGCAGGGTTTCCGAATTATGAGACGGCAATATGTTTGCCGCTATCAGCCAAGGGCATTAAGTGACAAGACCGTCATGTCAGTTTGCCGGGGGAACTACGGGTGGCACGACGTATCTAAAATAAATAAATTAAAAACCAATAGATGATAAGAAATAATTAAAACCTTTATTTAACTTAAAACTGAATTCTTTCAAATAAATAACCGGGCAAGAGCATATCGGGCCATGCTTATAGTCAGGGTCCCGTAGCTGCCCGACCTTAATTGAAAACGTGAAAATCTCTGAAGCATGGGACAGCACAAAGTGGGACTTTTTTTTACTTCCGTTGTCATTTCTAACTAACACGGCTAATTCAGCAATAAAGGTAAAAGGCAAATTTGAAGTATTGAATTAAGCTATTGCTCCATATATAAATCAATAACAATTGTAGCCTAACCCACCCTTTCCTTTAATAAACACCAGACACTTAACGGATAGTGGCAAATATATTGCCGTCTTCATTTTTTAAAATTATCAAATAACAGATTTTTTTTCTTTAAACTTTATATCGCCAATCTTGTCTCTGAAAGTAGAGAATTGTGACTATCGGATAAATCCAGCAAACAAAATTTTATTTACAAACATTTTTGTTCAATTGTAAGGAATAGTTAAAAATCTAAGTTCAGGCCTAAGAATCATCATTTAACATGGGTTGGAATAACGTTTATCTGCTATTCTTTTTTTCGTAAATTGGTACGAGTATGTTCTCTTATGCGAACCAAAAGTTATATTAACTAACAACACGTTCATTGAGAAAAAAATAAAATATCTGAGTCGTATGACGGCAAATATCTTGCCGTTACCCACTAAAGGGTTAAACCAATGAGGGCTATCGCGTGTGAATTCGCCACTAGAGGCGCTAGTGTAGCGTGAGGTCTCCGAAATGTCAAATCTCATAGTTTTTGGGTGAGTTACGCGGGTTTATTTATAATTAGAATAATTTTGTGAATATTTTGCAATATCTGAAATTAATTATGGCAAATATGCGTTCCGGGGCAATGAATGACTGTGTTTTGAGACAGTTTTGTCTTTCGGAAACCTTTGTCTTCCCTTTTTTCCGAACAAAACGGGGACTATGCAACACTGTGGCATGCTCGATATTTTTATGGTACGGTTTTAAGGTTTTAATCTAAACTTTGTTTTCACGCCCGTAATAACAGACTTTCAAAACCATACTTAAAAACCTCACGCAACAGTGCGCCATCTAGTGATACAAAAAACGATAGCCCTCATTGCTTCTGCGACTGCACTCCACACCACACGTGGTGATTGAGATTTCTGGTGACGGACTTCAGGTATTATTCGATTTTCGTAACGACCGGGAAACATCGGTTGAAACGCTTCAGAGGTTCACCCATTTACGTTTTTAACTTATTTTCGGTATCATTCAGCTACTAGGAGTAAGTTCAGCGTTGAAAAGTTAACGCTGCTAGGAGATATTTCTGACTGAGATGAATGTGATCGAGGAAGAAGACTAATCAATCCTAGTAAGAAAATTTAACTTACGCCGAAAACCACTAAATTAAGGGCGGAGTCTTTGTTGATGAGACCGGATTCTGTGTCGATAGTGTCCACTCCGCCGAGCGGGTACGCAGCGCAGGTGGTGGCGCCGATCTGCCAGTAGATCTCGCGCTCGATGTTGAGGATGTGGAAGAACAGTTCGGTGCGCGCCAGCTTGGCGGCCAGCGTCAGCGGCGTCAGGTTCTGCACGTTGCGGAGCTGCAGCGACGCGCCCACCTCGTAAGCCATGTCGAACGTGCTCTGTGCATACAAATAGGGATATCTCATTCATTTGTAATTCAACTAGCTTTTGCCCGCGGCTTCTCCCGCGTGAAATCCGGTTATCGCGCGCTGTTCCCTCGGGAACTGCATTTTCCAGGATAAAATTAGCCTATGTCACTCTCAGGCCCATTAACTATCTCTATGCCAAAAATCACGTCGATCTTAAATAATAAACAATAATAATAAATATCATAAGACCTAATATTGACACCAATTGGCCTAGTCCCAAACTATAAGCAAAGCGTGTACAGTCGAACAAATTGAATCATGACCCAGGGTGGAACCTTTGTGCTACTAATGTCATGTTGACATCTCATACTTTTGTGAAACTGAAACTGATTATTAAAAGGTTCCACCCTGGGTCGTGATTCAATTTGTTCGACTGTATATACCTACTATGGTTACTAGGCAAAGGATAAACATACTTATATAGATAAATACACACTTAAATACATATTAAACATCCAAGACCCGAGAACAATTAATTCGTATTATTCATACAAATATCTGCCCCGGCCGGGGATCGAGCCCGGGACCTCAAGCTTCGTAGTCAGGTTCTCTAGCCACTTGGCTATCCGGTCGCCAAAATTAAATTGAAAAGCCGAAACATACAACAGCTATTCAATAAAAATGTCCCTAGATGGTTAAAATTGTTTGACGAGCACGTTAATTGACATGCACATTTTGACCGTTATTATATTATTATTACGTTTAATATTAATACCTACATTAACATGTCTAATTCTTATTTTATTTCGTTATACGCTTAATACGTACCTATTGGTACGCTTTGCCTGATTGGTCGGGTAGCACTGCACCTACGTACCTACTCAGAGGTCTTTTTGCCATACGAGTATTACCATGGATACGCGTTAAAACGGCATAACAAAGGGATTGCATATTTAGGGGCTGTTTCACCATCCATTGATTAGTGTTAACTGGCGGTTAGGTGTGATGCCGTCTCTATTTGTTTTGTTCGAATAGACGGAGACGGCATCACATTTAACCGTCGGTTAACGCTAACCAATGGATGGTGAAACAGCCCCTTAGTATATTTTCTGACGATGATCCTAATTAGGCAGCGAAGTAAATAATTGTTCTTGTTCTTGTGTTAAACTTAGAAAGCTTGTATTGACTGTACTAGATCTCTATGGAACACATATTTAATATACCTACTGGAAATATAATGTCAAGTTAATGTAGAGACATCGTCTGCTCATCAAACATTGTTTACGTTGAATGCGTAGTGGAAGCGGGCTCTTATTCAGCAAAAAAGAAAAATGATGAGTGTTAAATGTTAGCAACGACAACTTGTGTATGATTTTAAAATTTACAATCTAGTTTCGATACGTAGTCTGTTCATAACGTTCCAATTACTGTAGGTATAGACCTCATTTGAACATCTGTCGAAATGTGCTTAGTATGAAACTTTAAGTAAACTTGCTTTAAAGTCATGGTGTTCTGGACTTACCAGGTAGGGTAAACCATACAGTAATTGGCCACGGTACAGTAATTGCCCACTTGAATTAAATCAAAAAATTACAAAGAAAATTGGTGATAAATCATAACAAATATCGTGCTAATTATAATAATCTAGTCGCTTTTATCATTAAATTATTTGTATTATTGTTATTTCAGATAAAACATTCAAGAGGGCTATTACTGTAACGTGGCCAATTACTGTATGGTTTACCCTACCTAGCTCTTAAGGTTTGTTCCACGAGAGTTGATAAATAATTCATTGAATCAAGCGTTACTTTTCGGAGCAGGTCCCTAAAAATTAACTGAAATAATTACTACCACCAATTACCAGAAGGTAGCATGGTGAATGATTTTGTTGCTCTGAATATGAGCTCTGGTTGAGTTCGAAACGCGTCAGAGTGGTAAATGGGGTTGTGTGATTTGTGTTTGTTCTTACAGTGTGGAGGTGGAAGAAATGCATGAACACAACTTTCTTGCATAAACGTAGCTACCATAAGCATGAGCAAAATTGTTTCAGTTCATTGTTAGGGACCTCCGCAAAGTAACGCTTTATTCAATAAAATTATTACATTATTATATGAAATTTTTATATGATTCAATAAATTATTATTATAAATTGTGCTACGAGAAGGTTAGCATGGTGAACGGTTGTGTTGCTCTGAAGATGAACTCTGCGTACATTTTGCTTAAAAGCGAGGCTCAGCTAACACTAGATTTTCATAGATCACTAATTTGTAATGGAACCCTCGGTGCGTGAGTCCGATTCACAGTTTGACAGTTTTATTTTTATTTTGACTATATGCACTAGCAAGGTGCAACTTGTGTTAAAACACGAGTGTGGTTTCATGGAACGAGACGAACGAACGAGGTGGTAAACGAGGTGTATCGTAATGGTGAAAAAAATTGCATTATAACATTATTTCGTTAGAAGAAAATTGTTATAATGTATTTTTTTTATATTTTGATATTGTGTTTAAAAAGTATGTAAATATAAACTCGGTTTGAGGGTTCCGGAGCCAAAATGGCAAAAACGAAACCCTTATAGTTTCGCCATGTCTGTCTGTCTGTATGTCTGTCCGTCCGCGGCTTTGCTCAGGGCTATCAATTCTAGAAAGCTGTAATTTTGCACGGATATGTAAGTAAACTATGCCGAAAAAATGGTAGGTACAATTAAAATTTAAAAAAAAAATTTTTTTAGGGTACCTCCCATAGACCTAAAGTGGGGGTGATTTTTTTTTCTCATCCAACCCTATAGTGTGGGGTATCGTTGGATAGGCCTATTCAAACCATTAGGGGTTTGCTAAAACGATTTTTCGATTCAGTGTTTTTTTTGCAAAATATTCAACTTTAAAGTGCAAATTTTCATTAAAATCGAGCGTCCCCCCCCCCCTCTAAAATCTAAACCGGTGGGTGGAAAAATTTGTAAATATATCAAACTTTCAAGGAAAACTATAACGGCTAAGTTTGCTTGAGAATTATTATTAGTTTAAGAGTAAATAGCAGCCTAAGGTATAAAATATACCTAAACTTGGAAGATTCCGTATAAAATACGAAATCCTTAGAAAAATATTACTTCACTTTTTCGTAATGGCTACGGAACCCTATTTCGGGCGTGTCCGACACGCTCTTGGCCGGTTTTAATCTTATAATTCGAATTTTACGATATGAGAGTAGATTAAGATATATATTGAGCCAAGCACAATCAAGTATGGGAAACTATGGACTATAGTATTAACCATTTTCTCGTAGATGACGAGCATGTGCAGCACGGTGTTGCCGTTGGTGTCCTGCAGGTCGGGGTCGGCGCCGCGCGCCAGGATCAGCCGGTAGCACTCCTCCTGGCCCAGGCACGCCGCGAAGCTAAGCGGGTACTCGCCCCAGTACACGTACCTACAATTGGGAATACAATTTCGGACACCCATTTAATTATGGTCATGTTCTATTATTTTCATTTAATTTTTAGGGTTACTTACCCAAAGGGTGGCAAACGGAACCTAGTCGGTTTCAATTTTGAGAGATGTACGGAACCATCAGTGCGAGGATCCGACTCGCACTTGTCCGGTTTTCCACACAAGAAGTATTAACACCAACAGTACAGAAATATTAATGTTTTCCACTATTTGTTAATTCTTCTATTACTTATTAGATTAGTAACCGTTCCTACACTTTAACCAAACTTATGGTACTTATAGGATGTCGTCTATGCTTTTCAGATAGGCCAAGGCATTTCACATTTAGAGAATAGATCCATAGTAATTCAATGGTTATTTCTTACTACATAAATGCCGAAATAAATAAAGTACAAATTGAGCACCTTACTCGCTCATCCACTTGTTCACTTGTACCACGTAATGTCGATACTCGTAAGTACACAGGTACAGTCGAACCATTTGATTCCTGACCCACCGTAGAACGTTCTCACAGTAATTGACTCAATGAGGGCTATCGTTTTTTGTCTCACTAGATGGCGCACTGTTGCGTGAGGTTTTTAAGTATGGTTTTGAAAGTCTGTTATTACGGGCGTGAAAACAAAGTTTAGATTAAAATCATATTTAATACACCTTAAAACCGTACCATATAAATATCGAGCATGCCACAGCGTTGCATAGTCCCCGTTTTGTTCGGAAAAAAGGGACAAAGGTTTCCGAAAGACAAAACTGTCTCAAAACACAGACATTCATTGCCCCGGAACGCATATTTGCCATAATTAATTTCAGATATTGCAAAATATTCACAAAATTATTCTAATTATAAATAAACCCGCGTAGCTCACTAACTATGAGATTCACGCTACACTAGCGCCTCTAGTGGCGAATTCATACGCGATAGCCCTCATTAATTGCCTTGTCAAGCAATGCGATGTCACAATGACTTTTTCTACGTAAAAGTTCCAGTGGGTCACGATTCAGTTGGTCGTCGATGCACTTACCCGTCGTAGTTGGTGTAGAGCTGCACGTTGACCCACTCGTGTTGGAGCGAGTCGGAGCGTGAGGCCTTCTGGTCCTCGGGGCACATGAAGTTGCCGTAGCAACGCTCGTGGTAGTTGGCGCCCGCATCCAGAAGAAACTTCACCATCGTTGGGTCCTCGTTCGTGATTGTCATGTGCAGAACACTCTCGCCTAAAATTTTTAGAACTCTAAACATAAAAGACATTTTAAAAAATACTCCGGTGGCTAAGTTTAATTGGGCAGCACAATACCTATATTTTAATGGTTTTTAGGATTTTTGTCTGTGTATCCGGTTTACATTAGAAAATTATAAACGATTTTAAGCAATAGAATAGGCGTTGTATTATGTTTCACTTTTGGTTTTCAGGGTTTTACCATCTCTATTTTCAAAATATTACAAAACTAATTTAATATTCACCAAAAAATCATATGATATTAAAATTATGTCGGTACCTACTGTATTCTCGAACGACATGGCGTGTGTCTTATAATCATTTATTTAATTTGCAATCAAATGAACAGCAGGGTGCAAAAGTATGTACCTATTCGAACCACTCAAAAATATGTTACCACGGCCTTATCACAAATTCATTCAATTCATTTTCCATAGAAATAAGTAAGCTATCAATTAGGTTTTTATTAGGTTTTATTGATAGTTCCATAAATCATACATAAAGCCCTGATTAATTTTTCCCGTAGTGGATACTTTTAGAGGTATTACCGGAAGTGATTTTTATGAATACATAGTCGATCTAATTTTCAGCAACATTTATCAGGTGCTCTATCTAATGAGCGGCAACCACTCACGCCGCTATCTTTTACGGCCAAGGACAGAAATGGCGCATGGCGTTCGTTTTACATAAAAAAATCGTTATTTCTCTCATGTTGACCCTTTAAAACTGAAACCTAGCTCCACCGAAATTCATTAGTAATTATTAATTTCAGGTTTCAACTAAACGCTCATCTTTTTCTGGGCATACTAAGTATTTTGCAACAGTTTAACCGTTGCGTTATCTTTTTTCAACCTTTGCCTTTTCATACTTTTTAATAATACATTAATGCCTTTTTTGCGTCGGGGGCTTAAAACGGCAGGTACTGGGTACTACAGTCACCAGCACCAATATCTGACACAACAAGCGTGCATAAATATCTGTTACGACTCTATTTCTAGGGCCGGTAGGACGTGTCAGATATTTTTGCACGCTCCGCTGTGGCAGATATTAATGCAGGTGACTGTACAGTCACCAGCACCAATATCTAACACAACAAGCGTGCATAAATATCTGATACGGCTCTATTTCTAAGGCCGGAAGGACGAGTCAGATATTTTTGCACGCTCCGCTGTGGCAGATATTAATGCTGGTGACTGTACAGACAGTGAAAAGCTTGCCGCTAGCCGCTTACTATTGACGCTGTCAGTGAATCGTTTGTCCAAACAACTTTTCCACAGTCATTGCCCTATGTACAATTCGTGAGCTCTTAGAAAAACCTTCGGGTTTCGGGGGAAATCGGAGGGATTCGTATTATAGAAAATGCCAATTGTCTTTTTGACGTGTTTTTGACTTAGTAGCAATCCATCACGCGGAGAGTGCACTCGTTATGTTTTCAATGATTTATATAGAGCAGTTAAAACCACCACTTACTTATTTATCTAGTTTATTTTTCTAAAAGTGATTTCTATGCGGAGCCAACTTAAACAGGGCATTTCTGTAAATAGGCAATCACGGGAAATTGTTTATAATGTATATAAATATTTTGCAAAGAAGCTAAAAGTGTCAAGAAATGCGTTGATTGTAAATATTTTAATGAGGTTTAAGACCGAGTTATAGAAGCAACGAGGATTTCGAAAAGCACATTAACAAAATATTAAACGAAGCAGACCAAAAAAAATAATTTGACATACCTACCCAAGAGAAGTAGACAGCAGTACAGTATAACAGCTCTATATACTTCCAAACAAAAGAAGTGTGTTAAGGCGGGGGCTACGATCTCTACTTAAGCGTATATATTACCGTATTAACGGTAAGGTTTATTTTGTACTGATGGTTATTCTTTACATAACTTTTTACGGTAACTTCGAAAACTTTTGCAAGTCGATAACAGAATAGAACCGCATATCACGATCGCGTGTCATCGTCATTGCCCGAATAATGCTTCTAAAATCTGAAAGTTTCTTTAAGAGCTCACGGAGAACATTACTTACGTGTTTTTTATAGTCCATTTTTCATTCACCTAACGTGCTATTTGTCATTCGATATACTTATTTCGCCAAAATTTAATTTTACCGATTAAGTAGCTATTAAAAAGTACCAAAAATCATGCCTTCCCTGGCACCAAATTAGAGTGAGATAAAATGGGTTAGGTTAGATTTGCGTCAAAATGCAAACCCTGTCAAACCACACGGTACCTATAAAAGCTTCGCAATGTGAAGATCTAAACCATATCCTTGTAGGTACATAGTTTAGGTATACATATACAATAAATAATAAAAGTGAATCCCAACAACAGAAATATATGTCTAATCGGAATGTAGGATAAGCTCAAATTTATCAGACAAGTATATAACCTAACCTAACCAACAAAAAGTTGGAAAACCCCGACTTTGTCACTTCAAAGTTCAATATTTCAAAAACGGCTGGACCGATTTTGATAAAACATGTCTAAAAATCAACATTCGAAGACTTGCTTCCAACTAAAAAAACCGCATTCAAATCGGTCCACCCGTTTAAGAGCTACGGTGCCACGGACAAACAGACATACAGACACACAGACAAACATAGCGGTCAAACTCTTCCCCTCTTTTTGCGTCGGGGGTTAAAAATTAAAACAATAATACAAATAATAAATCGAAGCGAAGCAAAACAACAAATGCCGCATAAGTTATTTTTCGGGTTGATTTTTCGCACAAACGAAGGAAGCCGTAACCAACCATACCTAACAATTAATGTCGAATAGTTTCGGACAAACATTTTTAGTGATACAGATAGGTTAACCTATGTAGGTTACCCACGTCAAGACTAACCATAATATTCGTCGCTCATGTAAATGTCATTGATTAACTTCGGATAAAATCTCAGAAGTCGTTTTGCCAAGTCCGCCAGCAACGAGGTGGCATTCAGAAGACACAGGTGCAGTATTGTCTCTCCCACAGCTCCGCGTTCCTAAATCCAGGAAAAATATTATTTAAACACACATTAACTAGGCGGTGTATGAAACACGCGTTTCAGGAAGCGAGTCATCCCGAATATTAAGCTATATACCAAAAGGATCACTTGTTTCTCAAAACACGCGTTTCCAAAGCGCGTGTTGTACCTACGAGTACCGGCTCTAAAAGTGAGTACCTTTAGATCCCAGCAGAGTTCTCTGTACGCGGAGGGATTGGCATCATACTCCTCCTGCGTGACCACAGGCCAGTCCTTCTCCACGTCGAACTCCTCGTCAGGGTTCTCCATACCCCGCAGCGGTGGCAGCTGCCAGTAGGTAACAGAACTTGATAGAACAATGTTAGATATTTCAAAGATTAGGGTAAGAACATATCTTAATACCTAACCACTAATATTATAAATGCGAAAGTTTGATGGTCAGCTGGAAGGAAATCGGCTGGACATAATTTGATAAAATTTGATACGAAGGATATTTTTGTTGCCCCGCGGGATACCGTTAAACAAGTTTTCGCAGACACAGTCGCGATCGACAGGTAGTGCGACTCTTATCATAAAAGCAACACTTATTACAAGTAGGTACATTCATTTCCCCAGCTGTAATATATTCTAAGTGTTTAAGTACATATGTAGCCGTGTAACGTCCAAAGAACAATTTTACTATCGCCACCATTACTATGTGAACCTGTGGTCAGTAGTATCATGTACTATTTTTATTTTATTTTTTCTTATTCGACGTGTTACTTGCTACAGCAAACGGAATGATATTATAATCCTTGAAAGTCCTTAAAGTCCTTGCTGCTGACTTACCAGCTTGTGCCGGGGCCGCTCCTTGTTCCGGAGCAGCACCAGGTGGGATATCGGGATGTAGCGGCCCTTTCCCTTATTGTACAGGAACGGCTCCACCTTTGTCTTGATGGCGTGGTCGATCTCCGCGTACTGCTTGTTCTGGACAGCGCGCTTCATCATATCCACTAGCAAACCGCCACCTGCCCACAGCCCACACCTAGGGTTACCATATGACCGAGTTTGCCCAGGCATGTCTGGACTGTTGAGTACTTTGTACGGCTTTTAAACTCGTTGGGATTTTTTACATAAATGAAAAAAAAACTTACTTCGTCAATGCTAAATACCCCCTCTTCTCCCTGCGTACGTGAAATGTCTGGACTTTTGTAGAATGTTCCCCTTTTTGTTAATTTTGAATTTGGTAATGGTGACCCTACCCATACTTCGCCCCGCCGCCGTTTTGATTCACGCTTGGGGTTTTACAAAGATAGATTTTCAATTATTTTTAGTAATAGGTAAGCACAAAGGTTTAAATTTACCAGGTGTTGGTATATTTTTTCATACGTATTTAATTCAAGCTTAAACTCTGATTCTGTACACTTGGGGATCAGTTGGAAAATATTTGAAATCTTCACTTCATACTCACCTTTTACATCGACGAATTTATAAAGTTTTTGCGTGGAAGTCCCAGCCTGCTTCTTGACACCACTAGTAACATTGCTTTCGGTATTACCCATTTTTTTATTTTAAGCGCCTCTAGAATGATAGCTCAAATCAACATTAATAAAAAAATGCTTAACACAGTTAGGAGAGCTGGATCTAAACAAAAAACTCGCGTCATGATCGTTTATCGATAAAGCATTCCCGTTGCTATAACGATTAAGGGGTTAAGGAAAACGAGCGTATGTACTTCTGATCAAATGTGGTTTATTATTTGATAACTACTAATTTACAGAAATTCTTAAAATTACGCAGTGTTGTATTAAATAGCATAAGTATGTGTGATAGGCGCTAGATAATGAAGAAAAACAAATTAGGTACAATATATACCTATACATTACAATTAAATATTAGAAAATTATACTTAGTTTTCGGTAAACGACGAGTTTAAAAAGTATGTTGATATTTTAATTTAGTTTCCTAGATAAGAGGTAAAATATTTCTGCCAGACTTAGTAATGAAGCTCCGAAGAATAATCCCACAGTGCCTCCAATGGACACTGAAAAAAAAAATTAAAATACTTACACTTAATTCACCGGGTGTTCCTGTAAAAGGCAAGTAAATTCTCTATCGTCCTCACCCTCGCAGATCTCGCGGAAAACGATCAAAGTCTAGCTATATAGATGCATTGGGTGATGGCACCAGTCATGGACAGGTACAAATAATGGCTGTTTTTCGCTAACCCAAATTCAAGAAATGTACACTACCTTTTTTAACTAATAAAACTGATGTTATCGCACAACAAGGGCGTCACTTCGAACAACTGCTGTTATTCAAAAAATACACTTCCTTGATAAATAAATGTTAGATTTATTATTTCATAAAAGATAGTTTTAGAGCTCGTCTGGCTGTGCATAGAGGGGTGCTAGTACCAACACAAAGTGAAAGTCGGGTGTGGCAGAAAAGACATCAGAGCTTAAATGCGGTAGAAATGAGAGCGCTAATAAGCATGTTAGGTGTGAAATTGAGAGACAGAATTAGAAATAGTACGATAAGGGAACGCTGTGGTGTAAATGAAGGTAAGTATAGTCACACGGATTGAGAAAGGAATGCTTGGATGGTTTGGGCATGTTGAGAGAATGAATGAAAACAGATTGACTAAGCAGATCTATAAGACGAGCGTGAATGGGAACGTTGGGAGAGGAAGGCCTAGACGAACGTACCACGATCAAATCGAGGACGTTCTGAAGAAAGGTTGTGTCAGGAGTAAATGCTCCAAACCGACGTGCATGCATGAAATGATTGATGAATGTAGAGAAAGCGAGTGTTGTATGCCAGGAGCGTAGCAAGTGGAAGAACGTATGTAGTCTCTACCTACCCCGTTGGGAAAGAGGCCTGATTTTATGTATGTATGTATGTAATGTAGTTTTATTATTTATAACATTTTATTCGTGTAATAATGAATCTTAAATAGTTTTTTTCTTATGGTAGGCAAATAGCCTCAAGAAACTTCGTAGGTACTAAATGTATGGGAGCGTTTAAACTTAATATTTTTAATATTAAAACCTTAATTTAAAAAAGTTAATTGTGCTTTTACTCATTGGGTAACGTACTTTATATATTAGTATAATTTTCTGATATCTGTTATATTTACAGAATAATCGCCTAGCTACACTTAAGTAGGTAACGATTACACCCTGTGTGTACAAATTACACAAGTACAATTTTTTTAAAGAGTAGAAGTTCTTTGATGTAAATTCATTAGTAAGTACAATATTTACGTGCATAAAAACTTTATTGCTACTTCTTCACCCGTATGTACATTCAGTGGCAAAGTGGATGAGCAGTTGCAGAACTCAAAATTATCTACACAGCACAGGATTCTATTGCTTAGGTAAACAAGATGCTGTGTAGATCACTTTGAGCTCCACCACCGCTCATTCATTCTTGTTGCTAACTATACCCATGCTCCATCTATTTATTTGCTCACCGACTAAATCTAGATTGGTTCGTAGTAAATTCCTTTCGTAGCGTAGAGTAGGCAGCGATGTCATCCGGATGGTAACCATCGCCCCCTCGACGGCGTCATCACTCACCCACGTCCTAGTGTGTAGGGTAAACAGTCTATCATAAACAAAGTCTTAATAGGTCATACGCGTAACTAAATTAAACTTTCTGATCATATATTTATATGTAATTATATCCACTCTGCCCCTAAAAGTTTAGAACTAAGCACCTAGTTAATAAGGATGACAAAGTTTTTAATCTAATTCTTGTGTGCCTGTGAAAATCATGCAAAACATTAAAGGTTTAATGTAGATGCAGACTGTTATTTATTGTTGACTGCTCTGTCTATACAAATATTTTTGTAATTGGTTAAAAGTACATTTAAATACTTACCTACTTTTTTCAACGAATGAAGCATTGTAAATACTGTACACGGTAAAATCTGGCTATGCATGATCACAGACGCTCTAACATTTTATTATGATTGTATTTTTATTATGTACTTTCTTAAGCCCTAATTACTTTAAAAAAAGTGCTGCTTGAAAATTAGCACTCAATGCAAAGTAAGTAACACCAGATCATGCATAGCAGATTTTATCGTGTAGTCTTTATAATCAATAAATTTTTAGTCAAATCAAATAAAGTAAATAATTCTATTCCTATAGCCACAGAAAATTCTATAATTTAAGAAGTTTATGGTATTTAAAGTAACAAATCAAAAAAGTTGTTGTTTAAAATCTCTGTTAATTTTGATCCACTTCCAGTGATCGGATTGACAAGAAATTTGGTAGGTAAAGGTACCTATGTTTGAAAACTAGATGACAATGTATAGTGACAATATTATACGACAATATTATATGTATAGTGAAAATTAGATGACAAAGTATAGTCTAAAAAAGGTAAAGTCAACAAAAAAGCAAAACAAACAATTACTTATTTCATTCGTTTTCTGCTCAGCTGTTTAGGCCGTGTTAGTCGCCGTTTAACAAATCATTCAAATAATAATATCATAAACGCAATTAAAAGAACAAATACCAACGTAGACACTTTTTTTAGAACGGTCTCAATTTTGTCGTTCTTAGAAAAAAGAGCAGAGTGAGCGTCTAAACAAATGACGAAATTATTGCTACGGTGACGCACAGTACGGTAAGTAAATTCCTTCCGGACATTTTTAACGAAAATACCCTTAAAATACCAATTATTACATTGTTATAAAATGTGCAAAGCTTTTTTTACTGACTTTTGTTGACTGTTATCTTCTTAAATTAGTTGGGTAAATCTGCATACATACATAGTTAACTTCCTTTCAAGTTCATCCGACTACTGGAAATTAGTGAAAGTTAACTTGCAAGATTCAGAGTAACCAAACACTATAGTAATCAGAATTGTATAGGTTTAGAGTTTAGACGTATAAATGGAAAGCCTTGGAGGAGGCCTATTCCCAGCAGTGGAAGTCTTTCGGTGTTGACATGATGATGTATATGTAATCATGAAATTCCTAGGCATATCGTGAAATAGCGCCATTTCATGAATTAGCTAAGGGAACGGAATGCTGAGGACCTGGGTTCGATTGCCAGTACTGGTCTCTTTTTCTGGTTTTTCTGTGCACCCATGTCTCAGTTTGTATTTACGATATGGTTTCACGGGATACCCGTAAAAGTAACAAATTTGGAGTTGAAATAAAAAATACAAAAAGACTCCAAAAAATCAATCATAATTAGCTAAGGGACATTCGCCATATCGTTCAAAACTGAACGTTTAATGATTTGCCTATATAGTGACGTTTAGGCAAATCATGAAATTCCTAGGCATATAATGAAACGCCGCCGTATCGGTTAATAGTAATGGTTATGGTCACAATTAATAATAACCACTCCTCGCTTCGCTCGTCGTACCTAAACTTTTCTTTTTTTCGGCATATCACGATGTGCCCGGTATAGAGCTAGGAGTGTCGACGAATGCGTTGCTCTAATCGATCTGCCGTATTGGTTCTCAGGCACATCGTAATATGCCTGGCCAACTTTGCTAAGTGAAGTTAAATTAAACTTGTAGAAAAAAAGAAAAAAGCGTTAAACCTTCTTCTTTCAAAATATGAAAACATTAAAATATGTGAATTGTGGTGCTGAGTTTCTAAAGCGTGTTTAAATACACTTTTCAAGAATCATCAAACAGAAAAGAGTGCTCCATCGGGATTCGAATCTGCAACTACGTAAGATAAGAGTACCTACTGCCAAGCGCCAACTAACCTAATCCGGTCATCAAACGGTAAAATAATATCTTAATGTAAACATGAAACACTCGTACCTATTGGAACACTTTAGGAAACTACTTACTGGAAAGTATGTATCATGGTGAGCTCACTTTCGAGGCAGGACGGCAAACATTGTTCACGAGCCGTAGGTTTGTCAATCACTAAGTTTTTCTTATTAGCTAGTAAACAGATAAGGCTCGAATTATTTAAAAAAGTTTTTTTTGCCGTAATATTTGTCACTCTATTTTAAATTATTATAATTACCTTCGAAAGTAATTAAGCAGTTGAGGCCTGTGTAGTTGCAGTACATATTTTGGTCTGAAAAAATAATAATATGAATACTGTAGTGTATTAAATTCAGGGCGAATCTGGACAGATCGTGGTGGCGAGGCGACTTTGGTAGAGGTCTATAACCCTAGACCACTCAGTTCATTATAGGCTAGCGTTTCTTAGCAATGCTACAATAGCTTTAAGGACGTCTTGTAGGCTTTTTTAAATCTCGATTTAAGGCTTAAACTGACAGTTCTTGTATGGATCTGACAGGACTTAAGACCACTTAACATAGATTAAAAAGCCTGCAAGTGGACGTAAATCATTGAGTTTAGTGTTCTTTTGTTTTTAGTTTTATGTGTTTGATTACAAAACAGAAATGTGACGTTTCACGTAAATGAACGCCTTTTATGTATACAAATATAATCAAATCAATCACTGAGTTGTGTAGGGTAGGTAGGAGTTATACCGACCACGTCTCCAGAATGAAAAAAGAAAAAAGTGGATCTCATGTTTCTTTCTCATAATTAATGTTTGTGACATAATATGTTTACATCTTAATAAATGAATACCGGCTAAGAAAAAAAGTGTGTTTTATTTCAGGGTCCAGTACCCGGGCGACCGAACTTGCTCAAATTTCTTTCGCTTGCTAAAACTCGTAGGTAACACCCGTTTTCCCGGAGATAAGGCCAAGTTTTAGATCTATCGGTCGCCCCGGAAACCCCCACATAGCAAACTTTATTGAAATCTTTAGGCCTTAATAGTCCACGTCCGAGATCCCCGAAATAATTTATGAATGTTTGCACCTATAATTTTTTATGATCTCTAGCGGAAACCGAAACAATGATTTTTTAAACTTACAATTCAAATCGCGAGCAGGATGAATACAGCCACATTGATCAAACGAATCCCGTGTGCTTTGAGCTAGCGTACACGCGCCGTAAGAATATACCTGTGGATCAGCAACCGTCTTCCTTAGTCCAGTCTGTTTCATTGGAGTCGTATCTAGGTATACATATAATGTTCCTGTGATGATTTTTATTAGGTACTTACTGGATAATCATGTAGCGGTATTCTTGGAACTTCGTTGAGATATCGACAGCCTCTGACATTTATATCTTCAAATTTCAGCAATGGATCATTTTGTATCTCCACGATTGAGAAAAGTAACTCGACCCGGTTTTTTTCACGAATTTTGATGTCAAATTGGAACTTGCGATCCAATTGATTTGTGGCTAATTCCTCGGGACTGTGTACGAATATCTGACAAGAATTTAAGTAAAATATTAATTAAGCCACCTTCACCTGTAAGTTTTATTTACGTAAGTCAGTTCCGTAAGCGACTTACGCTATATTTTCATATGTAAACACTCTTTGTAAGTGATTTACTGTAATTTCCTACTACTCACGTAAATTGGAAAATTACTAGTCTAAACGTGTTCGAGTTTGCTTATGGAAGCATCTCACAGCTTATCGAACAATAGTACATTACTGTAGAGGCCGGGAAGAAGGGGGTTGCCGGCCAAGCAGTACACTCGGCCGGATAGGGATGCGAGGCCGGTAACCCCAGGTTCCGGCCGAGGCTTGTATAGTGCTTTTCTCAAACATTACATGAAATAAATTGAACAAAAAAACAAGAAATGAAGCTGGCGGGACGCTAGTCTGGTCGCCGTGTTGTGTACGCGCGTGTCGTGCTGGCTGCTGGCGGTGCTGCGGTGCGTGCTGTGGTGTTGCTGGGCGTGAGCCGCGTGCGTGTCGCAGGGCACGCGTTGAAACAAAAGACGGTCGCATTGCCGGCCACTGGCCTGCATGGTTGTATGAAATCTCGTTGCAGGCCGCTAGAGTGACCGCGCGCACGCAGCTGAGTCACAGCGCCTGCAGCGCGATACTTCTCGGCCTATTATTTATAACACAACGTCAATATTTCATGTCATGTTTGAGAAAAAATTATAAGTTGAGAAGTTACAGATTAGCAGAGCCCGGAATTTTCGCGGCATTTTTGATCTGTCACAGTGACTTCTAACTTCGAAGAGTCGAAGTCATTGGTAGAGTACAGACCAATGAACACTTATTAGCACTGCAACAGACTTAGAATATGAAATTTAATTATTAAATTAGAAAATCGTTTACGTTCATTGTTTTAATTTCATAATGCATAATTATGTCTATTTCATATTTTCAATTGCTTAAAAGTTAATATGAATTATTACTGCAATGTTCTGCCGTCAGAATACAGCACTAGCGCAACCCGTTAACAGTTTTTTGAACGTCTTAAATGTCCGTAGGGTGCCATAATATCATATTATTAAAAAAAAATATTTAAAAAAGTTGTGTTACTTATACATATATAAATCATGGTGACAAACTATAAAGAAAACGTTATCATGGCGGTTTGTGCTAGCCGCTTAAACTTGGCGCCGATGGAAAGGCATTTTAGTTACTGGTTACTGTGGATACTGGTGTAAATGGGCATTTAATAAGTTATGCAAGTTAAAAATCACAAATTTTACGTAAGCATTATTTACTGTAAGTTTATTTTCAGTGTAATTACAACCATAAGTAACTTACATAAATATTACGAAAGTAACTCACAGGTGTAAAGGCGGCATAATATTAAGTGCAACGGTGACACACCGTACCTACTCATCCTCACCATAGCGTCCGCCAGAAGATGGAATGACATTTGTCCTGGTCCAGTTGTGCTATTTACTATGACCAATGATTCTTCTGTTGATTCCCTGCAAGTAATGCTTTACTAAGCATGCCGTTGTAAAACACGATAATCCTACAGGTAGTTTATATTTTATCTAATACCTAAATTAGCCGTATCTCTAAAAAGTAAGCAGTCTTATCAAACACTTATCACGCCCCTATATCAACATTATACATGCTCTCACTTATTCTGTAGTGTGTTGAAAGAGTAGCATGGCCCGTTCTCCCCGTCCACCATGCGAAACCGTTCGCAGCAAGGGAACTCGGCTCCGTTGAAGCTGCACACCGATATTAAATCGTTGCAATTCTTGCGAATCTGGTGCGAAACAGTGGTTGAACAATTGTAACTTAAAACTCTCGTTATTGGAATTACAACAAAAAATCGTATTTGTGTCGAAAGTGCATATCAGTACAAAAGCTACCAAACCTCTTCTACTATCTGCCTCCAAGGGACGTCGCAAGCCACAGTCGGCCCGCAAGGTACGCACAGCTCCTTGGTGCAAGCCCCTTGCCCCAACATCAATTTCGTCAAATGCCTTTGGTAATTGTAATTAAGGGGCTGCATTAAAGTCGCTTGAAAAAAAAGGTAATTTAACAATAAGATTTAAGAAAAGAGGCCATCTAACGCTACTCGTATACTTACGGCGAATTCGAGTGATTTTCTTTTGAGTGGCAGAGGGAACAAGGGTCTCACAGACAGTGACAGCGGGGTAGGTGGTGGTCCAGTGCAAGTATCGGGTGTCCGGGGTGTAGCTAAGCTGGCCGTGGGCCGGGCCGCGCAGCATCAGCGCCAAGCCCGCGCCGCTCGCCACCAGCACACACACCCACAACCACCTGCCACCAACCGACCACACTGCATAAACACCCGAAGCATAGATGGGTATGCATACAATATAAAAATTGTTGCACTTTATTATTGTAGCGATTGGCGCGGCATAAGTTTGCACCGAGGCTTTTACTGAGCAGAAGGTTTATATATCTCTACATAAAATAAGTATATATTTATTTCGGTGATCTCTATGAGCTCTATCTGATCTAAAAGCTGACTATGCAGAAAATAATTAAGTAGGTACACCTGTACCTACCTATATACTTTATACCAGAAATATTGTTTTTTAAAGACACGTGAGTACTTACTACAGCCCTTACCTACATGTAACTATAAATGTCTCGTAATTAATAATAATTCTTACTTGAACATGATATTTCGGCTATTCACGGTATATTTCAAGCCATGAATATTACTGTTTCTCGCAAAAAATAAAAATCTCTCCTCGAAAAATGACATTGCTTTTTGTTCCGTTGCCGACGTCGAGTCTATATATTTCACAAGTTATTAATGCCTTACATTTGTCACAACTATTACTTCTATACGGATAATTGCCAACGTTTTAAATCGAGCGTGGTCTGAGTAAGTACTGGTTACATTAAATGATTAATATTCAATGTGGTAAAGTAATTACTATTTATTTGCACGCTCGACAATCGCTTTAAAAATGCAGCAATACGAGTAAATACACCTGAATAGGAACAGTATTTTACGTTTGTTCTCTACGTGCTCCTAAACCGTTGATCCAGTCTCGTGAGTAAGAAGGATAAGTCGTGTGAGTTCTGCGCACGCATGTTTCTACATCAAAAAAAACCGAGCCCAGATCTGGAACAAGGAACCAAATCCGAGATTTGGAACGAGCACCGAGACCAAAACACTAAGTCTAAGTTCAAATTAATTCCCAATGGTCAGAGCCAAAGGCAAAATCTGGCACAAAGTTATCACTTTCATAATCACGAACATCATTTTCAATATTGATTACGCCCAACAAACAATTTGGCGATAAATATAGAGCTTTTAGTAGCTTTGAGTCTTATAGTAGCTTCACAAGGTCTACAAGGTTTAGAGGGGGAGGGACGCTCGATTTTAATGAAAATTTTCACTTTAAAGTTGAATATTTTGCAAACAAGTCCTTGAATCGAAAAATCGTTTTTGCAACTCCCTAATAGTTTTAAAAGACCTATTCAACGATACCCCACACTACAAGATTGGATAAGAAAAAAAAATCACCCCCACTTTAAATCTATGGTAGGTACACCAAAAAAAATTTTATGATTTTTTATTGTACCATTTTGTCGGCATAGTTTACATATATATTCGCGCAAAATTACAGCTTTCTGGCATTGATAGTTCGTGAGCAAAGCCGCGGGCGGACAGACAGACAGACAGACATGGCGAAACTATAAGGGTTCCGTTTTTGCCATTTTGGCTACGGAACCCTAAAAATGTACCGTAGTATTTTTGCAGTCCAAATTATTAATCGAAACGTACAAATTTCTAAGGCGCTTGAAAATTGAGGTGTAAAATATCATATAATAACAGAAAACTTACAACCGCAATAGTTTTTTTACGAATCTATACAAAAGTAATTGATATTAAAATCACGCACTTACCGTTTTTAATGTCTTTATCGTCGCCATTACAATATTATAGCATAGCACACAGCACTCGCGTTTTTTTTTTACCAGATACTAAATATTTCCTATAAAATAGCATACAAAAGAGTACCACTATCACGCAAAGAGTTTGTTTTCACCACTGTAGCTTTTTTGTAACGCTTTAAGTGATATAAGAAAACATTCTACAGGTTTCATAGAATCTAAATGTTAATCAAATGTAAATGTTTATCTAGCGTAAATGTAGTACTAAGTATGCATATGTAAACATATTCAATTCTCAAGTAGGTATTGTTGTCAAATATTCTGTCTCCCTTTAGTTATCTTTTTTTTTGTTTTAGTTTATTTTCTCTTTTGTCTGTTATGTTCGAATTAGTTTTATAAATAACTGTTTACCATGATTTTGTGCATGTTGTGTCTACTATTTTAGGATATATGAGATGTATGCTAATATTAAGAAGCATAAATTTTGTAGGAATTATGTACTATTCAGTTTGTAGACCAAATAATAATAAAAAAACTTTGGCCCAAGTTACGGCTTTTGTGACTTTTTATTATCTCCTTTAGTAATATGCGTCGCTGCTGTAGTACTATTATACCACTTGTTTGCCACTATTGAAGATAATTCGAGCTACTAAAGAGCCTCTAAGTGATAACGTCAGTGCCAAAATCAGACTATAAGAGAGTTGTAGCGTGCTATATCGCTAATTTTTAGGTCGTGCTAGCTAAAGCAATAGGTTTGCAATAGAACTAATAAACGGCGGTTATGGAACTTGTTTTATCGCCAAATTGTTAGTTAGGGTATTCGTACGAATGCGAATAACCTGGGTAGGTATACTTACGAGGGCTGGCTGGTAAGTTTCCGAAATGACGGATTAAAAAACAAATGAATTAAAAAATATATATGTCATTGTAATCTCTCGAGTTTGGCGTAAATGCAGAGGCAACGTGAATTAATTATAATAGATAGATAGATAGATAGATAGATAGATAGATATAATCTTTATTCTTCAAAACAAAGACATGGCTTAGTAGCTAAAGAGTAATAAAACTAACAATTAAATAAAAACATAAATTAAATAACAATTAAACAGATCAGACACATAAATGAGAAGCCATGTGATGCACTGAAGAACAGGCGCTGGCTCAGCATAGTGCTGCGGTAAGCCGCAGCGCTGGTATTCTGCCAGTACCCATACCGAGTAAGGACGCCGACAACGTGATAAACTCAGCCAATCTCGTCATCAAATGAGTTTTATCATTCAGTGGGATCGTAAAGTAGCAAAATTTATTTAAGTATTTATTATTATTATTAAAATTCAGAAAAAAAGTGTGAGGTGTGAGGTGAAGGGGGTTCAGAAAAGTTCAAGATAAGAGTCTCTGGAGAGACAATAAGTGCAATCTGAGCTTAATACGAAAGTTTGATTTTGACTCAATGTTTCGGAGTGGTGGGGGGATATTATTCCAGCACTTAGTGGATTGGTATCTGAAACACCCCTGAAGCGACAGTCTTGTGTCTGGGCACGCATATCACCGCCTTACGCGAATCACGAAATATAATAAATCTAGTAATTTTTAAAAGTGATTCAAAGAAAACTTGTTTTCCATTTTCATGAAAATGGAAAAAACAGAAGTGCGTGCGGTAATTAAGTTGTATGTTTTGAATGGCAAAACTGCAACTCAGATAAAAGCCAAACTGGACCGTGTTTGGGGTCTTTTTCTCCATCTTTGAGCACTGTTCACACTTGGGTTTCCGACTTTAGACGTGGTCGACAGAGCTGTAACGATGCTCCCGCAGCGGACGGCCATGAGGTAACGACTCCAGAAATGATCGATAAATTATAAAAATTGTATTGGATGATCGCCGTGTAAAATTGCGGGAAATAGCAGAGATGGTCAACATAAGAGAACGGGTTCTTAATATTTTGCACAACATTGGCAATGAATAAGCTATGTGCTCGATGGGTGCCGCGTCTGTTGACAAATGAGCCGAAAACGACGCAATCTTTCGGCGGAATGTTGGAGATGTACAGGTCTAATCCTAGGGTTTTACGTCGATATATAACGGTTACGAGACGTGGATCCACCACTACACGCCGGAGACCAAAAAACAGTCTAGGCAGTGGACAAATAACCGCACCAAAGAACCAAAACGATTTTGTCAAAGTGATGGCAACATTTTTTGGGATTCCAAAGGAATAATTTAGTAGATTATCTACAGAAAGAAGAACGATAAACGTCAATATTATGCTGACTTACTGCAGAATCTCAGTGACGCACCCTCACCTGCATTTTTACTTCACCAGGTGTTCACACAGCTAAAGTTGCAACCGCAAAATCAGGAATTGTACTTCAAATTGTACCCATCCTAATATTCGCCAACTTATTGCGACTTGTAAATAGCTAGGTGGACTGAAGTCATAGAAGCTGTAATGCTTGAAAACCTATCGGACGCATAGCGTAGGGCTAAGTGCGTGGACTTACTACGCTTTACATATTGTATTATTTCAGTTATGTAGCTTTACATTTTTCACAATTCAATTATTACTTATTACCTTTCTGCTTGCTGAACTGATTTTTAGGGTTGCCAGAACGACGTTTTCTTTTTATTGCTACTGCCAATATTCGCTGGCCCTACTCTAAGTCTAGTACGTATTCTGTGCTAGTACCAAAGACTGTCGGACTGTATACCAAAGAGTAGGGCCAAAGACTGACAAAAAGTTGAAATGAGGACTAGGAAAGGGAAGCTTCCTGATGGAAGATTTCGGTTTCCGCCCCGTTCCGATTTCGGTAGAAGAAAAGATAAATAAAAAATAAAATAAAATAAAATGAAAATCATTTATTTCAGACAATTAAATCCATAATTTGTTAGTAGCAAGGTTGACTTATAATACTATGTTAGTTAATCATAATCAAATTTTAATTTTGAATTATAATTCATTCATTTACAATAATCATTAATAAAATTTAATTCACTTATATAATTATCATTGCTAAATTAATAAATATTTTTGAAGAACTTAGTTTAGTTTTTTTTAATATGGCCTTACAGATGCCCAACAGATGGTCCCAAAGGAAGAACAGCGCCGTTCGCAAGACCGGCAAATTTGTTGATTTGGGACCATTTCGTGACATACGACTTTTTAAATTTTAATTTCTCTGTTATTTCGTACTTGAATTGACACGATTAAATGATTTCTTTCCTTCTTTGTCCATCGGAGGGCCAGTGTCTATAGTGGGTTTTGCTGCTGTACAAAAGGATCTTGGTTAAAGCAGGTTGTTCCACGAAAGCTTTTTAACCGGCACTACGGCCGGCCCAAGCCCTCTTGTTCTGAGAGGAGGCCTGTGCCCAGCAGTGGGACGTATATAGGCTGGGATGATGATGATGACGGCCGGACTTGACATTAATGTTGCCACTAACAGCTGCTGGCTGTAGGTAGAGGTAGGCAATAACTTTAAGCAATCAATAGGTGTGTATTTATTATTCTGGTCATAATTTTATACTAAGCAATACAATACTTAGTTGATAAAAGAGTAACGAGAAAAATCTGTACCTGCAGTCTGTGGTTAAATTAACATAATAAAAAGTACGGAGAATATTAAAAACGTTCACAGAATTGAGTTTTTAAAAGAAAAACCTGCCTGTTTCTCAGTTCCTTCACGGTAATCTTGAAAACTACTAACCGAGCCTGGCACAGCTTAGCTTTCTTTTATCTAAATCGAATGTCAAAGAAAAAAAATGTCATACCACTAATATTATAAATGCGAAAGTTTGTTAATCTGTTTGTTTGTTTGTTACTTCATCACGTTTATACTGCTGATCCGATTTAGATGAAATTCGGTATGCAGATAGTTTGCGTCCCGGGGAAGGACATAGGATAGTTTTTATCCCGGCAAATTGCATAGTTACCGCGGGATATTGAAAACCGAATTCTACGCGGACAGAGTCGCGGGTAACGCCTAGTTAAAAAATAATCTCAAAGATATGCATAAACGTAGGTATTGTAGAGTAAACATTAAGTCCAGGCGAACGAAGTCTCTGGGCGGTCATATGGTCATCCTCTCCACCAGACCAACCAGCTACTCTTGGTGGTGGAATGGATGGTATCGCGCGACGTAGGGTCGGGGTCGGGGTCGGGGTCGGCATAGTCGGGGGCGCGAGTGCTGCGCGGGCGCGGCGGCCGCAGCAGCTGAAATCCCTCGCGCAGGTCCTTCAGGAGATGCTGCGCCGGCCGCTGCCGCTCGGCTTCCGTCGCTGAAAATCATCATCATCATCATCTGCCTATATTATTATGTCCCAGTGCTAAGCGAGTACAAGCCACTTCCACAATGAGAGTGCTTGGGCTGCAGTCTCAGAGCGGATGGGTAGCTTCACATATACGATTGAACCATTTCCGCGTGTGTGCTGGTTTAATTCTTTCACCAAAACCACTTTATGGTAAAATGACAAATTTAATCTCATATATAAGTTCCACAAACTCTCAGATGCGTGCGCACGATTGAACGTTTCTTTAATTGAGATCTCTGAGATACTAGGCTACCATGGGTTATGTGCTTGATTGAACTGTGTTTATTAGATGTAATAGAAATAGTAGATGAAACTCTAATCAGTTTCCATTTTACGTGACAGTTTTTAGTATCTATTCGCTTCGACTTAAAGACTGCAAATTCAGAGATCGATTAATAAAATAAAATCAAGTACGATAAAATTTATAATGGGAACAATATTTTCTGTCACCTATATAAGTTTAGATGTGTCACTATTCGGCAATACCCTAATAAAATTATAATATATATCCCCAAGAAATATGTTAATCATCATATTATTCAAAACTGTCTTTACTTATGAGTCATCAGATTAGTGTAAATCTGTATCTTAAATTATATTTTGGTCATCCAAATCCAATCATCAAAATAGTAGATCTGTTACCTAATTAACTCGTAAATAGATTAGTTCCATAATTCAATGCCTCTATGTACCTATTCTACTAAGGTAGGTCTAGTTAGGTACGACGACGAGCCAAGCGAGGAGGTTAGGTAGAACTGCAACCTTCAGCGCGCGAGCCAAGCGAGCAAAGCGAGCGTGCTGTGGTACCGACTGGCGAAGTGCCAGAACGAACAATTTTTGCTAATAGGTTGGTACTTAGGGCCTGACCAGATGTCCCAGTGAGGCGTCGTGAACGTAAAACGGCGCGACGCCGGATGCGATACGTTGCCGTGTCGTCTTGGTCTTGATGATTTTAAATTTAAGTACTCAAATTTAATTGCCATCCATCATCATCACCATCATCATTACCGTCATCATCATTATCATCATCACCATCAGTCAACATCATCAGTCATCATCACCATCGATCATCACCATCAATAATCATTATCATTATCATCTTCATCGGTCATCATCAATCACCATCATAATCTCAACCATCATAACCATCATTATCTTCATCATCAACATCATCACCACCATCTTCATCATCATCATCACCACCGTCACCATCGTTATCACCATCGTACTAATACGAAGCGAAAGGCCAGAGACAGAGACAACCGCATGACTGCCACGTAATTCGATAATTAATATTACTTATTTTCCAGTATGACTAAAAATTTACTTTTTAGGTATACATAATTTACATTGTTTGGTGTTTCAGTTTTAGTACCAGTTTTACTATTTTAAAAGCCAATATAATTATTTGATGATTGTATTATTTCCAAGTAATTTTTAATTAATATTTAGGTAATCGTTTTAATATTATTTGGTTATTCAATTTAGATCTACTATTAGGTATACTAGATCTACTTTTTTAGGATCAAATACTTATTATTTACAAGGTCACCGAAACCGAAACTGATTTTATTAGGTAATCGATAATCATACCCATTTATAATAACTGCCAAAAGGGGAATTGTTGTGGTTTGCAATAATACCTCTAGATACTTACGACAATAAGGAACCTTTTCAGTAGTAAGAACAAAATATGGTCCTAACGCTCCAGGCATCGCACCCCCGCCGCAGGCTTTAATGCCCATTTCGGAGCACGAACCGATTCGATCACAACTCGCCTTAAGGCTGTCATTAACTCTATAAGAAAAAATGTGTAGTTGTTAAATAAATTAGTGACAACTAATTTATTGACAATTAATTACTTAACTAGTAACAATAGCTTTCCACCCACCCTTCATATGACAAATTCCAACGATAAGCTCGGAAAGAACAATTGTTGTTGATCAAAGACTCGGTGAAAAGAAGGTAGGCCCGGCCGTGACTGCATATCGCTTGCTGCAATTCTGTGTAAGTAACAAAGATAATCTCTTGTTAAAAAATCATTTTAAATAAAAAAAAAAATTACGACGTTTTAGTACTTGCATTCTCACCCAACTTTCATTATGTATACCTGTTATAACCTAATTCCAAGCCATTCCGAAAAATTAGTAGAATAGTACTTGCATTCTCACCCAACTTTCATTATGTATACCTGTTATAACCTAATTCCAAGCCATTCCGAAAAATTTATAGTCGGCCTTAGGACTTCCAAGATTTGACCCATACTTGCCCATACTAACGACTAGTTTATAAGCTTGTAAAAACGAAATTTAATCGTGAGCAGAATTACTTAGACCAAGCTATTTCATGTTTTTTTTGTACTTAATTCACATTTTCATCTCTTCGCTTAAAAATTGGTGGGGACGGGCGAAAACGGGTATAAAATGACCGCAATCATATCGGCTGTAAAATTGGAGCAAGGCGTGGAAGCTGCGGGTAGACGATACATGCCCTGAATGAAACAACGGAACTGTCGACTATCAAAGAGCCATTCACCTAGCCAAGGGTTAAGGGAACGTCGTCTTGCCTATATTAAGTTATTGCCTGCCTTGTCACCGTTACGCCACTTATTGAAAGTAAGAGGGGTTGTTCTGAAATAAGAACGAGATTGAGACTAGATTAGGTATTCGTGTGTTAATGAATTGATGTCTCACTCTAACGACTAGCGATCTTTATGGTAGTGGTTGCGGTAAACACTTGGCTATGAAAGTAATGAGTCATTAATTTAAAATATTATATTAAAGAAAGACTGCCAGTTTTCTGATTTCGCCAGTCACCTAGAAAGTCAATTCAAGAGATCCTTCTTAGGAACATTAGATACCTTTGTATTTCAGTTGTTAATACCGAAAGTACTTACGTGAAGGAAATGGTACGAAACTAGACCATAACGACTTCGTCCCGTTGTCATGACATCCTGGCTGCTGCATGCCGCCATTTGGGTAAAAATCAGCGTGACCTAAAATTGTTCAAATTCACTAAATAATTTAATCATGTAAGAAAACTAATTAATTATGTTTAATTGAAAGTCGAGGGGGTACGCACCTGTGGGCTCCGGTAGACCAAATCCGATTTTTTTCAAAAGTCTCCCATTTGTATGAATAACATCTACAAAATCCGCGTCAGATTTATCCAAACGCTCAGAAATATCAGAAGTTCGGAAACACGGCTGAGCTGGATCCAAACCTGATGAAAATTATTAAAGTCTATTAACAATTACGTTCAAAGTCTAAATCTAATTCTAAATTAAATAAATTATAGTTTAACTCAAGTAAAAATTAAATTATTCCATGTAATACAAACCAGTAATTCGGGAAACTCCTCCAAGATGAAATGAAACAAATGAGCATATATGGGCACCTAAACTATGTCCAATGAAATGGAAATCACTCATTCGTGCACCCGTAAGAGCTATTAGTCTTTTCAAAAACCTGGAAAAATATGAAAAGCTGAGTGCATCGCGTCTGACTAAGAAGTAGTTTTCTCACAAAGTTGAATGTTAAATCGGTTGAACCCACTGCACGACGTCGGAACCGACTCTGCGGGTGTTGGCCACCGCTCGCCAGTACTTCCAAGTATTGCCACCTCCGCTCCAGTCAACAGTGAGGACGTTCACGTCTTCCTAAAACACAAACATGCCTAGGTTGGATAGATTTATTTATACAGTAGTTTAGATTAAAAGTTT
Source organism: Choristoneura fumiferana (assembly GCF_025370935.1). Lineage (NCBI taxonomy): Eukaryota > Metazoa > Arthropoda > Insecta > Lepidoptera > Tortricidae > Choristoneura > Choristoneura fumiferana. The sequence goes on from NC_133472.1 coordinate 17,448,334, forward strand.
AAAACACCTTCTCCATTCCGTCATGGGTTTTTACCTAAGTAATTAATCTATGCACAACATTCTGATAGACAGTTGAGTAATAATTACCTGTCCATTTGAAACAAGTGAACAAGGATAAAATGACCGCAAATACCGCCAACTAAATCTATACCTATATACCTATAAAAAATTATAAGAAAAAATTTAACCGACTACAAAAAAACCATGAAAATAATTTTCTACCGGTCTGAAGTCGGTCGGTGCCTCAGCACGAGCCAGCAGGAGTGAACCTATAGTCATGTACCTCACCTACGCACTATATGTTGGGCTTCAATCACTCCTGCTGGCTCGTGCTGAGGCACCGATCGACTTCAGACTGGTAGAAAAATATTTTCATGGTTTTTTGTAGTCGTTTCAATTTATTGTTATAAAAAAACACGCTTTTTTGTGTAAATAATCTAAGATACAATAGTTTAATATCAACTGCTCGTCACCTTTTACGAAAGATTGCTTTTTCCGATGCAGAGACGTTCATTATTGAGGAGTCCTTGTGCTTCACCACCCGTTTTACCATATGCATTACGAGGAGCATAAATTGCTTAGCAACTGTGTTAAAGTAATTAAAATTCAACCCGTGAAGTACATGTTATTGAGTAGTAACTCCGATGGTCAACTGTGGTCTTCATCATCAGTTCCACTTCACCAAATGATGATTTTCAAGAGCAAATGCACGAGTTACTACTAAATATATCCAATTTACTATAGATGTCCCTACAACCTCATCATTCCTTATTCCTCATCGATTTCCTTAAGATCCAATCATCAGATCCTGATTTGGTGCTTACCTACGGGACCTATATAATTGAAGACATTCCTAAACTAACGCAAAAAAAACAAATCGGTTGATAAATGACGGACTTATGAGGTACCTATCAAACATTTAAAAAAATACAATCGAATTGATAACCTCCTTCTTTTTTGAAGTCGGTTAAAAATAAAAGAAGAACCTGCTGACTGACTGATTTATAGATTAACGCACAGTCCAAACTGGTCCAAACCGCTGGGCCTAGATACTTAAAATTTGAAATATATGTTCCTTAATAGGTGTAGACGCGCACTAAGAAAGAATTTTTCGAAATTCCCACGGGATAGGGAATAAATGGGATTTATATTTTCACTTCAAAACAGCCCTATTTCCGTCCCTATAATTATTAGAAACTTCAAATTAGACATACAAGTAGGTAATACTAACAGCTAAAAACGGTTTTCAGGATTTATTCAAATTCCCACGGGATAGGGAATAAATGGGATTTATATTTTCACTTCAAAGTGGCCCTAACTCCGTCATTATAAATATTAGAAACTTCAAATTTGGCATGCAGGTAGATAATACTAACAGGTAAAAACTGTTTCAAATATTTTCCGAAAATCCCACGGGATGAAACCAATAAAGAGGATTTTATACACCAACTAAATCAGAAAACGCATGAAACGCGATGTAAATCTGATAACAATACAATAATTTAGCAGTGACATCCTGCTCATCCTGGCCAGAATCGTCTCAGTAGAAGGGAACTCCTCATAAGTTGATGGCACACACAAAAGACTTTACATGATTGTTGATGATTGTTGTTGTTTGATCTATTTACCCTGAAACACAGGGAATCCTAGTTCAGTTTATATGTCCTAGTCCTATTGTAAATTACCGTGTACAATGTTATATGAATAAAATATTTGTATTTGTAATGACAATGTGTTTATATGATATATCTACACCGCCTGATGCTGCAGCCAGGGTCGTCTGCTGATGACGGAACTCCTCAAGGGCTGATAGCACCGATACGAAATTTTACATGTCCGTTCAACGAACTGACACAATTACTTTGCTCACCCGCGACCTTTATGATACTTAGCTACTTTTAGGAATGAAATGTGTGTTCATGCAGTCCTCCACCTCCACATTGTAAGACACACAAATTCATCTATCACCACCACCACAATACACTGACGCGTTTTGAACTCAACCAGAGCTCATCTTCAGAGCAACACAACCATTCAGCATGCTACAGCACGGAGGTGGAGGAACTGCATGAACACATATTTCTTGCATAAACGTAACATAAGGTCGCGGGTAAGCAAACTAATTGTTTTGGTTCATTGATATAGACCTATGCAAAGTAACGCCTCATTCAATAAATTATATATGTTCAGTTTTGTTGTATTCAGCTTTACCCATTTAAGGAAAGAAAGTGCCATATCGTGCACCCACGATGCATTGCTGTGACTCATGAAACCGTGCACAATCATTATGGTTCTTCTGTTTGGCTTAAAGTCCACCCACTCCAGACCAAATTGTTGTCCTGGTAAAACCTGAAATTAAACAATCCTTTAGAATTTCCAACAACGAAGACGCACAGAGAACTATCACATGGTACTGAATTTTTTTAGTTACTCGTAGTTATTAGGTACATAAACTTGAGACCCATAAATACAACAAGCGATCCCGACAGACGACCGTGGGTTAAACCGTTTAATTTTTAGTTTATACAAATATCATGTCACACGAGGTTAAAATCGTTGTAAGTAGGGACTAAAATAAATAAATAATTGCTCTAAATACCTGACATCTATATGGTTGTTGCCGGGAGTAAAAGAAGAAATGGGTGTTAACCGCGTCGGAAGAGTCAGGGCGCATGTTGAACAGCCAGGACAGCTGCTTCGTGAGCGAGCCGAGGCCGAAGCAGTCGACGCTGTCAGGCACTGTGTGACTGGTCGCGAACTCATCCTGTAAAAAAATAATGAAAATATTGTTAACGCTACTAGGTATATGGTAGAAGTACCGTTTTTGGCCAGTGGACATTTGATAAGTAATATAATTAAACAATAAATGGCCATATACGGTACAGTGACCACAAACGGCACGGCTTCTGCCCCTACGTATATTACGAATATTTACATAGCGAAGACACGCTGATGATAAGTAGTATGTATACTTAAATCTTACTTCGGCTGATATGTAGACTGAATGAGGCTTCACAGTAGTAGCCAAACTTTCGTTATAGGCTCTTACGAAGGCACGCAGGTCGTCAGGGCTTATGTGGTTTTCCACTGTGGATATGACAAAAATATAAGTAATTAACTTCAATTTACGTTTACTCCAAATAGTTAAACAGTACACAATGTGTTATTTTTAATTTCCCTGAATGTTAAGGAAACATTTAACAGGTTAAATGAAGTTAGCTACTTTTTTTTTTAAATTGTGTCCTCAAACTCGTACTGTTTGAAAGATAATCAAGCATAAAAAGCATAAAAAGTCATTTTATGTCGCCCAGATACAATATACCTAAACACGAACTTTACGAGCTTGAGAAGTGAAAAAGGTGTTTATAGTATAGAATAGAACCTTTAAATAGTTTTTCCCTTCCCTTTTTGCCTCTGCAGCAGTATGTCAAGTAAAATACGTACAGGTACGTACCTAGTAATATAAATTGTTGGTACAGAGTTTTTTCTTAATGCTTACTTACATTTTACTGATGGCCAACACATCCAATTGCGTCACCAAGATACGCAATGTTTATTCCGTCGCCAAGACTACCACCATATTCTTGACCTCGGCCAAGCAGTAAACTAGGCCACCTTCAGGCACGACAGTCATTCCGTATTGCCATCGGAAAAAGATGAACAGTCTTTCGCGGGCGTCGAGATGCGCGATTCGCATAGGCCTATGTATAATGTATTGCCCTTTTTCCAATGGGTCTACCAGCCTACCATAAATAATTTTTAATGTACCTAAATGAACTGTATTGTTGTTGATAAGTGGGCAAAGTCTGAATGCATTGAAATATCAAACGGTGCAATGTCCTGACGTTTATTAGGTATTTCAAGCAGGTAAAAAGTTTTTTTCTCGTTTTTTACAGTAGGTACTGACAAAATTAGCAAAATCAAGGCAAAATTACCCCCCAGTAAACAGATTAAACTTTGCGTTAGTTACACCATAACCAGTGCCAAGGTCAAGCCGTCATCAAATCCCAATGATTTGTTTGATGGTTGATTTGACATTGGATATAGAAGATGAAACCTCAGATTCCCGATTTTTTTTTTTATTTTTAGTGATTTGTTAGCATTTACTTCGAATACCTTCATTATTTTAAAATATATTCGTGTGTTTTGTTTTGCTTCGACACCTCCCTGTTTATATGTAGGTAATATCATTGTTCGACACCAAATCGGTCAGTACCAAATTATAAATAGTATGCAACCTAGCTATAACATTTAATCGGCGTATGGGACTGCGATGAATGGAATAACCTATATCCGTGTAAGATCTCGGAATTGCTAGATACTTAACAAGGTACTCTGGAAGAACTACTTTCATCCCTCAAACGGAAATTTCTTTCGAGAAATCTGGTGTAAATGAAGTTAACTGCTGTTCGGTAGTTAGTACATAGGGCAGACTAAACGCACGATAGCATGCAGAATTAATGAGCAATTACTGCAGTCATATCATAAATAATGACGCTTGTAAATGGGCATGGGCAAAATCTTATGGAGTCGGAAACCAATCACTAGATCAGCCCAAAGCTTGTCCCGACGAAAAGCCACTAATTACTTACCAAGACTGCACGACTGGTAAGAGAAGAGATTGAAATTCAGAAGTAGTATAACTACGAGTAGTATCTAAGTACAAAAATGTCAAGCGTCAGGATGGATTGAATGAGATTTTAATTATATACCTAAACATCGTCCCGAGTACGTTTCGGGTGCTCGGAGTGATACGGTGAGTGTTGTGTGTTTAGATCGAGTAATAAGTGAGAACGTGTCCAATGGTAGTGAGAATGCACACAGATGACGCGCAAACATGAGGGTAGGCGGAGTACAGTCTATATACACAACATTAACATCCACCTGCAAATTCTTCAGTCTGCCGTGATGCATGCGACTGCGTCTAAACATCGGGAGTTAATTAATGGTAACGCGGTTTAGGTACATCCTCACAAAATATATCTTTCGCAGAATTTCGTTTGTAAAGCGGGCACTTCGCGTATTTTTTTAAATCAGAGTAATACTTTCACATAGGTGTGTACAGAATAAAAAAAAACAAATTAATAATATCTAAGTACTTGTTTATCGTAGTTATACCTAGGGAATATCTTATGCGAGAATATAACTTAGATAAATTAGCATTAACTAAATATACCGATAAAGAATACCGATATTAAAGAATCCAGATTATTAGAATCACTAAAATTTAGAATGCTATTTAAAATTGGGCTAAACAAGTTACTGATTGATTGCTATGCAAAATAAATGTGAATGATTAAGAAATGGTTATTCAACTAATAATGGTTCTATAATACATTTGATGTGAAGTGAGCTTAAAATTATGCCTTTATGCCAGACAAAGAACATTTTTTTTAGGTTAGGTTTTGTTACATCTGTGTTTATAGATGCAGCTGGATATAACAATACCTACCAAATCAGAGCATAATAATATGAAGTAAATGCTTAAGGTACACACGCAACGCTTTTTACGCACGACGGTTGCAGAGTGAAGAATGGTACACTGTACAATGAAGCATTGTAGATACATAGAACACTGACAAATAAATATTCGTTCCTATTGTTTCATGGTACTTAGCTACCTATTATTAAATTATTAAAATATGGCAATTTTTTGCATTCCTTATAAAACAAAAATAATTTATCTATTGCTTACATTCGTCGGTAGTCACCCAGGTTCTTTGTGATCGGACTTCGCAATAAAATAACACTGCACCCGATAAAAATACCCACAGAAACCTTGATGACATTCTAAGTAAATAAACAGTTAACTTTAAAACAATAACCTCACTACACGGTTTCGAATCAATAAATGCGTAATGAATACAAAGAGATCGTCATTATAAATGCAAATAAATGATTCACTCGTGAACACGAACGATCTGAGTTCGGTAAATTCTCGGTAAAAAAAAAATGCTAATACTGGCCGAGGCGGAACGAATCCGCAGGAAGACGCCCTCGGCCGTCCTGCCAGATAAACCCTTTATCGCTTCTGCATGTTTGTCACCAGCCATGGATAAATTATAATAAATTAACTTTAACTTTTTAACTAATCACTAGTTTGGCTAATTTGCACGGATCAGTTACTACTTAAATAACTTCAAATTACGTAGGTACATACCTACAGGTAGTACTAACACAGGGGTAAGTATAATAACACCTTGTTAACTATTCAATTTTTAACTCTTAAGTAAAAACGGCTCTTATTCTTAATGAGCTAAATAGCAAGTGGCAAGATAGGGTTGAGCAGTATTTGAATCAATTAGGTGCCTAAAAATTATAATACGTAATCGAAATACAAATACTTAATAGTCTATTATTTAAAAGCAGAAAAAGATAATTTCAAAACGTTGATATATCTTTACAAGCTTTTATTTAATTAGCGTGTATGTACCTACCTATTACTAGCTGTGCCATGCCCGCGACTACGCTGCGTGGACTTAGATTTATCTCAGCCAGTTGTTGTTTTGACTGCCTAGCTGTTTACAAAAGATACCTGCCATTAAAATTTAATTAACAGCACTCATAGTTTCTGAATAAAATACCTTTGACATACGGACAGACAGACAAACATACAGACGGGCAGAACCAAATGGTGTAAAAAGGTCAAATAGTATGGACAGACACAGACTAGGTATTTAGTAGGTAAGTAACCAAAACATTCTACCTATAGTTAACCAAAGTTTCAGCTAAACCAGCAACTAACAGCGAGTTTTCTTTTTCACAGAGGTGAATTATCGCTAGATGGCGTTAGTATCGTGACGTCCATTTGACGTATCTTTTTAGGGTTCAAAAATCAAAAAAAAAAAATATTCAGTAAATAGGCCGCAATAGGCACTTTTACACGTCATTTTCTTAACTACCAGCGCTTACCAGCGCTCCGTAGTCAACTAGGTCCGTTTGTCTGACTGTCCGTCCGCAGCTAAGCTCAGAGACCGTTAGTAATAGAAAGCTGTTATATGGCATGAATATACATATCAGTCACGCCGACAAAGTGGTAAAATAAAATAAAAAACGGCCAAGAGCGTGTCGGACACGCCCAAAATAGGGTTCTGTAGCCATTACGAAAAAATAAAGTAATATTTTTCTAAGGATTTCGTATTTTATACGGAATCTTCCAAGTTTAGGTATATTTTATACCTTACGCTGCTATTTACTCTTAAACTACTAATAATTCTCAAGCAAACTTAGCCGTTATAGTTTTCCTTGAAAGATTGATATATTTACTGCCATCATGAATTTTTTTTTTCAAACTTCGGACGCCCGATTTTTATAAAAATTTGCACTTTAAAGTTGAATATTTCGCAAATAACTGAATCGAAAAATCGTCTTAGTAAACCCCTAATAGTTTTAAAAGACCTATCTAACGATATCCCACACTATAAGGTTGGATGAGAAAAAGAAAATCACCCCCACTTTACGTCTATGGGAGGTAACGTAATTTTTTTTTAATTTTTGATTGTACTATTTTGTCGGCTTAGTTTATATACATATCCGTGCCAAATTACAGTTTTCTAGCATTGATAGTCTCTGAGGAAAGCCGCAGACGGACAGACAGACACAGACAGACAGCCAGACATGGCGAAACTATAAGGGTTCCGTTTTTGCCATTTTGGCTCCGGAACCCTAAAAACCGGCCAAGAGCCTGTCGGACACGCCCAAGATAGGGTTCCGTAGCCATTACGAAAAAATCAAGTAATATTTTTCTAATGCCTTGATCGCACGTATCAAGCATACCGGCGAGGCAGTAAAATGTTTCTCGGCCGAGGCCCGAGACAGAGATGTAAGACAGTAACTGTTCACACATGTTTTGAAATTAGGACAATGAGGGCTATCGTTTTTGTCTTTCTAGATGCCGCCACTGTTGCGTGAGGTTAATAAGTGTGGCTTTCAAAGTCTGTTATTACGGGCGTCAAAACAAAGTTTACATTAAAATAATATTTAATACACCTTAAAAGCGTACCATAAAATATCGAGCAACCACAGTGTTGCGTAGTCCAGTTTGTTCGGAAAAAAGGGAGGACAAAAGTTTTCGAAAGACAAAACTGTCTCAAACAAAACACAGACATTCATTGCCCCGTAACGCATAATTGCCATAATTAATTTCAGGTAATGCAAAATATTCACAAAATAATTCTAATTATAAATAATTTGTTTTTAAATAAACCCGCGTAGCTCACCCAAAAACTATGAGATTTGACATTTCAGAGACCTCACGCTACACTAGCGCCTCTAGCGGCGAATTCATACGCGATCGCGTTAGCCCCTCATTCTGCAGGGCTACTACGAAACTCTAAACTCGAAGTTCGTGTCGTGTGGTCTCTCTGACACTTATACTATTTAATACGAGAGCGAGAGGGAGCGCACGACACGAACTTCGAGTTTCAAGTTTCGTAGTAGCCGTGCTGATGGACATTAGCAAACGTAGTTTTACTTTATTTTATTTATATATCACCTTATTGACTAACTCAAATAACAGATGGCACTACTGCGTGCGATTACTCATGAAAATGACAATAATAGTTACCTGCTTACTGTAGAGAGGGCGCTTTATTTCCCGTAAATTACTCTATGGTAAATGCTGATTTAGGATTTTGTATTTATAATTATTTTCGAAACTAGGTATAAAAAAAACCGCGTGCTCGGTCATGATATTAAGTATTCATATATATCAGCAATAACTTATATTAAATACTGATCAAGAAAAACATGACACTAAAAGCAGGGCCCTGTATATAGTGCTTAAAGTTGGCACACCACTGAACATAACATTTGGAGTAAGATACTCTGCAGCAGTAACTGAAGGAATTTCTTTGAATGGGGATTATTTAATGGGCAAATAGACTACCCCTCGTTAACGAAACAAATCTTACCTTACGGCTCGAATTTAGAGCTTTGCGCTATACTGAAATTCAGGGAGGTCAAGGCGCATTATATTGTAAAGCAGGCTAAAGGTCGATTAAGTACTGGCCCTATACCTATACTACGAAGTGCAAAATTCGACCTTCGGATCTTGCCGTCCCGCTGACGCTGATATTATTTAATACGGGAGTGAGAGGGACACCGTATGATACGATTTTTGTACAATAATAAATAAGCATAGACTAACAATAACAACTAAACTAAATTTAAATTCTATGAAATAGTCTATGGTCTACTAATCTATTGCCGTCAACCAACCAACCCTCAACAAAGATGGTGGAATATTGGCGCGCTGTGATTGGTCGAACCACAAAGCCGTTCAAATTTAAATTTTCATTGCAACAGTCATCATATGCTCAACAGTCGGTCGAGTTTAAACGGACAAACGTTGAATGGTTCTTTGTGGATTTCAAGTTATTTATTGTCCATTTATCAAGTTTCTGTTTCATATTAATTATTGGTGTATAATTACTACAGTTAAAAATGACATCGACACGAGAAGACGATAAGAAAACTATTCCTGACGTTATTGTCGATAAGACAAGGAATTGCAGTTACCAGCGTTTACGTTTCTTTGGAAAGGTGAGTAAAATCTTTTTAGACTTCCAAACGCCCTTTTATTTCATCTTTTAAACTTCGGAAGAGTTATAATCTGAAGTTTCATTTATAATTTAAAATGCATTAGTTGAACGGGTAAAGGGAATTATCACCCATAATAAAGTAAGTGGGTAAGTTCTCAATTCACACTGGGTCTGAGTGGAAGCTACGGCCCAATCCCTCTCATTCTGAGAAGAGGCCTGTGTCCTGCATCGAGAATAGACCGAAATGATGATACAGTTATGCTTGATCAAGCTTCATTACCTACCACCTGTCTATTTGATGAAATATTATGCCCCTAATATGTTACATTTCAATACCATACAATGTACTAAATTACCATGGCTTACTAATGCTTATCTACTTTGAGAAATCACTTGTTATAGTGACATTTATTCCATTCTTATTTAATGATCACTTAATAATTTTAATGCCTTCTTTCACTACAGTTAACTGTTATGGGGTAGGACTAAATTATAAACGCCATTAACTAAATTTTTGTATTTGGCTCTAAGATCAAAGACCACTCAAGATTAAATGAAAGCATTTATTATGTTGTAGGGAGGTTTTGCAAAATGCTACGAGATACAGCACACTGCTACCAAAGAGGTGTTTGCTGGCAAAATAGTGCCAAAATCCATGATGACAAAGGCCAGCCACAGGGAGAAGATGGCCCAGGAGATATCCATCCACCGCTCTCTTTGCCACAAACATGTTGTGGGTTTCCACAGTTTTTTCGAAGACTCCGCTAATATATACATTGTCCTCGAATTGTGCAAAAGACGGGTGAGTATCTTATGTTTTATAACTAATTATTCTTTAAATTGTCTAACATACATGCAATGACTCCACCTGGTTGAGTTTTACTTGTGTAATTTATTTTTTTTGTGTGTCAGTTGTGCAGTCTGGTCTTGGCAATCTCTTAGTGTAATTAATTTAAGTAATTTCAAATAATGGGTGCACTTCTTAGTCTGCTGCTGTCTGCATTGGGCAGGGTTATGTTGTGCACTGAAAGTCAGACAGACTGGGGCCTACAAATCAGTATAAGGAGGGAATATGAGGGTTCCCTGTACTTCACTACATGGTTTCTGTCGAGAGCAGTTATCTCACTAATACCATTGTGTTGTGATGGTGAAATCTACCTTAAGGAATTGTCAGCTGAGTTGAGAGAATGAGTTGTCACATTTTCCCTTAACACCTCATTAACAGATGATACTGATTTTTTCAATTCAATTCTTCACAATGTCTCCATCAATACTTTTGATGTTTCTACCAATGTTGCAAAAGACACTATTGGTTAGTTATTATTTGGTAGCTGCAGTGTGTAGTACACAGATGAGAACCTAAGGATACTGATGTTGATTGAAATATTTAAGATCCAAAAAAGTAATGATTTAGTTTCACTTAATAGAAGTCAAGATTTCTAGTCACTTAAATATGCAGAAGCTCAAAGTCAAAAAGTTAATTAATACTTACACATTATTATACTATTATTATCACTGTTAGAGTCCAAACTACTAACTAGGGTAGTTATTAGTACTAAGGGTTTCAGTATTTTAATAAAATATTCATATTGATGCAATCAACACAACCAGTAATCAAATTTTAATCAAATACATCACAGATATTTATTTTGAAAAAGCTTAGAGCTTCACTTACATAAATCTACTTATTCAGCATTTTATTTTAAAAAATTAAAGATAAAATCCATTGTGAAATTAATTCACCAAATTAAAAAAAAGCAAATAAGTAACAGGTACACATTTACTATAATAATAATAATCTCATTTATTTACACCCAAAATGCAGAAGCTTTTAATGGGTATAAGTAAACATTGGTATCAAGTTTCATGGCAATGTATGGTGGGCAGAGAAACAAATACACTTCGAATTTTTAACCTTTTTTTATAAATAAAAAGGACTAAAAATGATATTAAACATATACACTTAAATTGATAGTCTACACCACAGTGACCATGATTCAAGACTATCTTTTTGTATTTCTTTAATTTTGATTATAAGGTAGAATAGCAAATAGTTCTCTGTTAACAAAATTAAACATATCATTACTGCATTTAAAATTAAGCCTCGAATATTCAATCTTAGATCACAATGAACATATTTGTCCTTATTATTCTAATATCATCATCATCCCAGCCTATATATGTCCCACTCTAATATAACCTATTAACCTATTATTATTCTAATATACCTTTCATTAATATGCCAGGCTGCCCAAAGTGATTATTTTATTTTAAAATTGACCATAAAGGCGCATTACTTTCTTATATTGTACACTTATTTGTATGGTGGGCTTGATAAAAAAAACCTCAAATCATCAAAGTCATCCTGCATAGCAATATGCATATTATTATGAAGCTTAGCGAATGACATTGTTTGTTTTTTGCCAGAAACCTCCCTTTGAGCCCATTTTGTATGTCAACTGGTGTGCACAAGCATGCAATTATACTGATGACTGCATTTTTTAATTATTTATTACTTCCTCCTTGAAACAAAAAGTTTGTACATATTTGTTATTGTAGCTGATAACATTGTAGACAATGGGCAGGGAGGAGGCATGTGTACAAGATTGATGAATGTTGCTGATGAAGAAAGGATGAAAAATTTCTGGACACTTGTACATACATAATTTAACCTTAAACCCTTAAATAACTAAATATATTAAAAGGGTTTAGGATTTAACTACATGTAGTTTACTTGATCTAATTTTGTTGACATAAGCTAAGGCGAAGTTGTTATTTCACTGTCTTATGTTTTCACAGTAAACTCACCAGCAATGTATTTTACATTTAACTGCCTGATACTTGAAAACGGTTTCATAGGGAATATTACTGCAATTTTTTGCCCTCATGGTGCGAGCACTAGCAAAAACTGTGAACTGTTTTTTTTTATATCTTAAATGTCCATCATCATCATTTATTGTTACTATCTTTGTAAATATCCTAATTTCGATTGGTCTTAATATCAGTCATGGCGACAAAATATAAAGAGAACTGAAGTTATTATATCATGGTGGTTAGCGCTAGTGTCTCCCCCTGCACATAGGTTTGCCTAATATTCCCTATACAAAATTAAATATAGTTTCTAGAAAGATGAATTACAAAGATTCCTGATTGACATTTGCAAAAAGTCCCTAGTTTCGCTCCGAGAGTCCCACTTTTTAAATCACACTTTCAAAAGTGGTAAAAAACCTGCATTTTGCGTACATATAGTTTTTAGTATTTTGCACTAAAATATTAAAAAATATATAAAAATCTTGAATAAGATGGTCAAAGTTATAGCTCCATAAGTGTGCAGACAAATTTTTGCAATTAGAATTATTTATTTTTCCTTAGTAGTAAAGTCTTTATCCGTTTCGTAACAGTCAAAAACATTCCAAGTTATGACATTGCTTTCTAAATTATAAAGTCTAGTATTTATTTTAGGTGTTTTTTTTTAGCCTATGGATATTTTTAAATTCATCAGAAATCGAATAAGTTGAGAACTTATACTTTATTGCTAAAAGATTACTAAAAATCAGTAACATAGGTGTATCTTAAGGTGCTCCTAGACGGGCCATATTTTCACTGCAATACGGTATTTGACAACTCCTGATTATGCCATATCTTAATATTATTATGAAAATATAGATATACAGATAGTGTTTAGCGAAGAGAAAATTTAAATCGGTTGAAAATTGGATTTAAAGTGATTTTTTGAAAAATCTATATATGTGTCTCTTTCTCAAACGCTTTTCTCTATGCAGCAAGTATGGCGGTACTGGCGTGTGACGTCACATGCCAGTATGTCTTTCTCTGTCTAATCTTGAATTTCAAACCTTTATAACTTTGTTATTTGTAAAGTTAGCTTAAAAATTGTTTTTCTATTCGATAACAGGCATTGTGTAGTTTTAATTTATAAAACATATACAAAATAGTCAAATACCGTATTTGTGGCCGGCAACTATTGGTGTCCCTCTCTTACTCACATGTTAGACAGGGACACCAATAGTTGCCGGCCACATATTGCAGTGAAAATATGGCCCGTCTAGGAGCCCCTTTAGAGGAATAAAAATATAGGTACTAAAGCTAGTAACACACTGACACCGGTGGCGGAGCGGTGCGGCGCGGCGCGGAGACGGTGCCGGTTGTAATATTCGAGCTACGGTGAAAGCGGGCACACCGAATACCGCGCCACGTTGATTTCCCGTGCGCTGTTTGTGTGCCCTCTTTCATGTTAGCTCGAATATTACAACCGATACGGAAATGATTACCACCGCCCATGAGTATCAACTACTTAAGGAGTCATTGGTCCGTTACCGGCTTTTTAAGAAAGTGTGAACCCTTTTCTTGAAAAACCCAATGTCATAGTTATCTGGAAACACTACTGATGGAAGTTGAAAGCTCTGGTGCCCAGGTACTAATATTGAAGGGGCGTTTTAAAGTACTTTTAATACTTGTAATTAAGAAACAGTGGGGCAGAGGTACTGAGCTGTCAGTGTTGCAGTCCCTCATGGAGCTGCACAAGCGGCGGAACGCGATCACAGAGCCGGAGACGCGCTACTTCATGCACCAGATCCTGGAGGGCGTGCAGTACCTGCATAGCCGCCGCATCATCCACCGCGACCTCAAGCTCGGGAACCTCTTCCTTGACGACGAGCTCCACGTCAAAATCGGAGACTTCGGCCTCGCGTCCAGGATCGAATATGAAGGTTACTTCTACTTTCTTTATAGATCCTACAGGCCTATCGGCCAAAGCCCTTGACGCTTTATGACTTTTGTTGTGGTTAGATTTATTAAAAACTAGCTTTTACCCGCGACTTCACTCATGTGAACCATTCAGGGATTTATTAAATTCCTAGAAATTACATTGTGGTCATCATTAATGTTGCATGAAAAAAAATTATCGTGTCTCTTGACTTGTTAGGTCTTCGTAATTTACACGCGTACATCCCGATCCGGGATGGGCTATCCCGTTGGAATGTCGAATAAAAAGGAGACTATTTCCAGAGATGAGCTATCTACTGACTCAATTTCATTTAAATACATTAACATGTTTTAGAGTGAAAGACTAAACATAGCCTTTCGTATTTATTTTAATATGATATTAAGGTACACTACGAAAACGATAAATAGTTAATAAATCTTCTCAATTAAGTCAAGCAAAATAGCTGTTAAAAAGAGGAAACTACTTAATTTCAGGAGAGAGAAAGCAGACTGTTTGTGGCACGCCCAACTACATTGCTCCAGAAATACTAACTAGGAAAGGCCACTCTTTGGAAGTAGATATTTGGAGCCTGGGATGTATCATGTACACTCTATTGGTTGGAACACCACCATTTGAGACATCTTCTCTCAAGGATACCTATAAGAGAATAAAGGAGTGTGAATACAGGTATAATATCTGTTCTTATTAACATTTTAGGTTTATATTCGCCTTGCATACAGCCTCAATGAATAAATGGACAGATTGTAGATGGGTAATGCTACGAGCATTTCAACTGCAAATTCCAACATTAATGAGAACATTTTCGAGCAAGTTGGAGAAAAAATATTAAATTAATAAGATTAAGGAAAAGGAGGATAGATGCCATAAATAGATTTGGAATGCATAGACTTGTCAATATAACAGCAGTTAAAACATTTTGTGACGAACAGATCAGTAGTAGGATATTATTCAAAACCTTACATATATGGCATTACATAAATGACCTCGACTATAGTTATATCCGATTTATCATTCTAATAAGTGATGTTATTAAAGTGACAGTTTTATATAGAAGGCTTCAATTTGAAGCACCTGTGATCTAAACATGAATATACACACAAACATTCAATTCGATCTTCCTTTGCAGTATGTACAAAATCAAATACATTTGTTTTAAACATGATTCGCTTTTATGAATCCTTCATTGGTAAACAATTTGAAACTATGATTAATTGTGACAATCCGCACATAAGGCAGCCTGTCATAAGGACCCTTTTGCTACGGATTCTCACAATTTTGTAGTAGGTAGCGCGTTTAAATTGGTTTTGCCTTAAAAAGGGCTTGCATTGTTAACGTGTGTGCAAGTGTTTGGTTTTATAGCCATCTGATGAACAGCGATCACCGACGCCCATAGCATATTTTGAGCATACAATGTCTCATTCATCTTAACTACCTAAATCTTCTTATCATAGTTATCATAAATTTCAAATCTTGGAACTCGAACTTCACCCACCTCTCAGTGATCGATATGTCTTGAAACTTGGTACAGTACAGTCAACAAAAAGCACAATCGGAAAAATTTTTTTTAAGCTTGTTTACTACGCCATTATACCTGCAAATTTCCGATTCCCTGATATACCTATTTGCAAGTGATATGAAGGCAGTGTTGTGTTGTCCACATTAGCGAGAGCATGTACCGCGCCGTGTTGGCGGCGTGCGCGGGCGGGTGGGGCGCGTGGCGCGGCTGCGCGGCGCGCGGCGCGGGCGCGCTCGTCGTCGACAATACGCTCAGGCGCCGCCTCAGGTGGTTCTCACTCGCGCCCCCAAGCGTCGGCTGGGAGGGCGAGCTTCGATGAGCTTAATGTTTCTGTTCCCGTGTCGATCCGTGTCTCGTCCAACTGCCGTCAACCGTCATACTTTGCTTAGTCGCTGCTGTTCAATGTCTATTCAGGCTTCTGCATATTCACCATTCGATCTACTATTATTTTATATGTATATGTTGTGGACAAAGTGATAAATCGGGTAATTTTTATACTAACTGGCATTATGAAAAATGACCAATACGAGATAGCAATTTGATTATAACTATTCAAATCATTAAATTGCCTGGGCATTATACATAATGCCTAGTATATATTATATTGGGCAGAGTAATAAAAATATATGCCTCATTTCATTACTATTATATTTTTGAGTTCTTTCGTTTTATAGGTGCATTTTTTATCTATAATGGTTGAATTCAATTCTGGAATTGTTTTGGTCGCAGTTGAACCTAACACACTCCTCCTCGCTTGGCTCGTCGTTGCACCTAACTTTCCGATTGATTGAATCAGACTTCAGGTGGCCAAAAATCAGTTTTAATCAAATAGCCCAAATAAATAATGAAGTTTAGATAATAATGATCACTTTGCCCGGTATAGCTTGTCATTATTCATAATGCCCAGACATTATAAATAATGCCCTTAATTAATCACTTGGTCCATAACATTTAGAATTTTCGTCTTATATTGATAGTTAGACCAGTAAAGCCTTTATTATAATGCATAATTAATATTCTTTTATTACTATGAAACAAAGACATCCGAAAAATACTATCGAAATGTTGTTCTATTTTCCTTTGAAGGAACTATATGATTAATTTTATTCCGCAAATAAGTTCCATAAAACTTAAAAAATGCTAGCCTATTAGTAGGTTAGTTAGGCTAGGCTAGGCTAGGCTTTACCAGTAGGCTACCACAGTTTTTTTTAGCAATTCTGACAAGTATTCAATGTAATATAATATGAATGCTCAAAGAACAATTTATGAGAACTAGAGTCAGCTCCAATGCTGTGTTTGTGGTGGCAATAATCGTAGGATAACGTTTGAGCCGAGCGGTCAAAACGCTCGAATATCGACCTGGGCGGCGTTGGTTGCAGGATCCCGTCGACTCTCCGCAAGCCCGCGATGGAGATGATAGTGATGCAGCTGCAGGAGGAGCCGGCGAACCGGCCCTCCGTGACCAAGCTGCTGCAGCACCAGTTCTTTACGTCGGGCATCATGCCGGCCGCGCTGCCGCCCTCCTGCCTCACCACCGCGCCGCGTACAGACCAACTCGAAAAGTTAGCGCTCCTGCGCCGCCCGCTACATGAAATCAACACCAACGGTAACTCCTACGACGCATTACGTATATATCGTGGTAGTTATGGTACCTTAATAGTCCAATCGTCCTTTAGCTGTAAGGGACTCCAGCTAAAGCAGAGCTTACAGCTAAAGGGGGCGCAATAAACTTTTTCACACCTCTCCTTCAGAAAATAAAATACTTAAAAAAGCCTTGAACAGAAAAGTTGCACTTTGCTCCCTCTCGTCAGGGAGGAAAAGTTACTTTTCTGAAGGAGAGATGAAAATAACTATTTTTACCCTCTCATCGATTAAAAAGTATTAGAAAACAAAGGAATGAGAAGCCACCAAAGTCAGCTAATTTGACACATTTTTTTTGTTTTTTTTTTTCATTTATCTTGCATTGAGGATATGGTTTTCATGAACAGACTATTACCTAGTTTTTAAAAGTTTTTTTTAAAAGCTTATGTCAAGATTGTTTAGAAATATATGCACATTGCGCAATTCTTTCCCCTCTCTTTTTCCGGTATTGACGAGAGAGATTGTTGAATATATGGTGTTTGTTACAGAGGGCCGCGAGGAGATGGTGACGCCCGCGGGCAACGTGGAACCGCCATCGTACCGACAGAACCTGTTGGCACTGCGAGACCAGCTCACACACCTGCTCTCCAGCAAGGTATGTGTATGTCTTTGCGCTTTTTGAAGTAGTCGCCGATGCTATTGTTAGCCACAAAACTTGATAATAAAAGGAACAGAAATATCACGCAAGCTAAAAGAGCAAGCCGCCTAAAAAAAATTTAAAAATGGGCAGACTAGATTTGTAGAGAATAGATTTTGCCGACTTGCCGACTCAAGTGACGATTGCGGCTGATTTCGGGTGCAATGGAGAACGTTCATTTCAGTCCGTCAGTTTTGACAAGTTTATTTTGTGTACGTTTCAGTGAATTCCTTATTACACTGACCAACTTGTTTCATAATCTTAGCAAATACCTTTGCTACCCTGGCTCCATGGGGCCCTGGCGCACATAGACTATTGAAAGATTTGCAGAAGCGCCTGGTTGACATAACTAGAGATCAAAGCGCCGCTCGATATCTCTCTCAAACAATTACCATAGCTATTCAACGAGGTAACGCTGCCAACATTCTTAGCACAATACCACGGGAGCCGTTTCTAGATTTAATTTAGTTTTAAGTAACAGCTTCTACTGTTGTAATTATAAACAGATAATGATCTTCATTAGTATAATTTCTAGTAACTCATAAAGTGCCTAATAGGATAGTAGGCTTTTCCTATTAGTCGGTACATCTCTACTAAAAAGTTATGTATTACTCGTGTACATTTGGTCGGAAGTTTATTATCCTTCACGTAGTCAGCTCGCACATAGCGAGATTGCAAGGCTCTTAACCGCGCCGATTTCCAGCTCTTGGCTATTTATTGTGTCTGTGTACAGCTGAAGTGCCGACCGGATGTTCTGACGGACGAGCTGAGCGACCCGGCCGCGCAGCCTCTCGTGTGGGTCGGCAAGTGGGTGGACTACAGCGACAAATACGGCTTCGGCTACCAGCTCTGTGACGAGTCGGTGGGCGTCATGTTCAACGACACCACCAAGATTGTCATGCTGGCCAATGGAGTGTAAGTCTAACGAAACTATCGCCCCTTATCTTTTATGCTAGAAACACACTGACGGCGGAGGCGGTGCGGTGGTGCGGCGCGGCGCTAAGGCGGTACCGGTTGTAATATTCGAGCTAACATGAAAGGGCACACAGAATACCGCGCGGGAAATAAGCGTAGCGCAGTATTCTGTGTTAGCTCGAATATTACAACTCTCACCGCTCTCTGTGTGTTTCAAGCTTTAGCGCGACGCAGATGCGCGACCGACGTTAACTCAAAAACATCTCGTTTAGTTAATCAATTTTGGGTTGAAAATAATTCCTTTTCAGGATTCCATAAACAAACGAGAAGCCTCTGCTGTCTGATTGTTTAATTGTCACATGGTTCCTATCATTTAACACGTAATAAGCCGACACATTCAACTGTCAATGATGGTGTATTAGGTTACTATGATGATGATGTGTGCCTGTTATTCCTCACTGGGATATAAAGCTCGTTGGAGAGTTTTCCATTTGGTTACTATAACAAGAAATAATCAATCTTCTTCTTTAATATACAAAAATAAATCCCTATTTCCCTTGGTCACGGCATCACGCGTGAACGTCTGGACCGATTTCGCTAATTCTTTTTTGTTGTGTTTGCTATTGTCAGGAGAAGGTTCTTATAAAAGAAGATATAAAAAAAATACATCGGGCGCGAGGCCACGGGCACCAGTTAGTACGAAATAAAGTAAGAATTGAAATTGATACCCAGACAAGAAACGTGTTTTTTCTTTTGTGCGGCCGTACGGAATTCTTCGTGTTCGAGTGCGGCTGGCAGTAAAGCACCGCGAACTGATCGGACTCATCAATGACTTAGTCGTACAAAGATCAGCTGCATGAAATATGATTTTATCAAAATATTCACCTAACGACTTTTTAATTAGGTCTCTGGTGTGTAATGTGATCTCCCAGTGTAACGTGTACAGATGTATTGAATGATGTTTTTTCATCGTATTTTACGTATAAGTTCGTATTTATCTTGCTTCAGTAAGCTAGTTGAGAGAGCAAGTTGCGACCCAATACGATGGCAAAACATTATTCAATAGATCTGTAACATATTATTATATACAGAACGTGTAAAGTCAACTACCTTACGGTTAGGTCATTTTATCATACACTTTCCCTTATATCATGATTATAATCAACAGGAACGTACACTTCATCACCCGCGAAGGTCAAGAGATATATATGACGATGGATGAATATCCACAAGAGCTCTTCAAAAAGATGAAACTTCTTAGTTATTTTAGAAGATATATGACTGATTTCCTAATGAAAGCAGGTAAGTCTAATTTATACATTTAGGTATCACTAATCAGTATTTGTTAAACTAACCATTTAATTCACATTTAATTTATATTTTTCGATGTTCGTTTTTATTTATTTTTCTTTTATTTATCTTACTTGATAAATATTTTTTTCAGTGTATTGAATATGTTTAAGTAAATCTCTGTTTCAAAAGACCTCGGCCTATATATACGCCCACTGCAGGGCACAGGCCTCCTCTCACAATGAGACGGCTTGGACCGTACTACCCACGCGGGTTGGATACTTCACACACGTACTATTTCTTCGCAGGTGTGTGCAGGTTTCCTCGCGATTTTTTCCTTTACCTTAAAGTTCATGCTAAATTGCACGTGTAATTT
This sequence comes from Choristoneura fumiferana, assembly GCF_025370935.1. Classification (NCBI taxonomy): domain Eukaryota; kingdom Metazoa; phylum Arthropoda; class Insecta; order Lepidoptera; family Tortricidae; genus Choristoneura; species Choristoneura fumiferana. Next base: position 17,468,995 of record NC_133472.1, read on the forward strand.
CGCGCATAGATTCCAATAAACTCGTGCGAGCCCAGGCTCGAACTCGAGACCCTCGCTTGAGGGGCCGTAGACTAAACCACTAGGCTACCACAGCTACAACTAAAGTAATCATTATGTCAGCAGAATGCGTAAGAAAGATAATAAAATATGAACAATAGTAGATTGATAACCAAGGGTGGAAAGTGACCCATTTCACCCGAGATATTTCTGGCGCTCGAACGAAGTGAGAACGCCAATAGTTCGAGGGGAAATGGGTAATTTCACCCGAGTTAGACACTCTACTTTTCATTTCGACTGTGAGGAAAGTAAAATACTACAAAAAAAAGAGAATAATAATAAATTGAATTTACTTATATCCAACCTCCAACGGTACCTTTTCAACCTGGCCCTATACTACGAAGTGCAAAACTCGAACTTCGTATGTTGCCATCCCGCTGACGCTTATGTCATTTAATATGCGAGCGAAAGGGACGGTGCGATACGAACTTCGATTTTCGAGTTTCGTAGTAGCCCCTCTGGCAACTTGCCACGGCCAACTATAAAAAAAAAACGAGTTGGTCACGATCAAGGAGCTTATATACAAAACTGGAGGTTGAACGCCGAAAGAAGCAGTTTGACCTTTATTACTTATTTATATATTCCATCTGTTTCTTTCACATTTCACTAATGACTTCCGTCCCTTTTTTAACCTAACTAAAGAAAGAGATGGAATATGTGCGTGATGTAATAAAGATCAAATTTCTTATTTCAAACGGATGTTCGGCGTTCAACCTCCGGTGTTGTAGTTGTATATAAGCTCCTTGGTCACGACATGCATCTAGATGGCCATGCCGAAACGTGAAAAAAAAGTGTCATTGACGTAACTCAATTATCTTTGACTCCGTGGCTAATCGAAAAATTAAAAAAAAAAATACTTTCCACCCTCGAGATGAAAACACAATTTTCCACCCGGCTATCTTACCCATGAAAATTAAACTTTCTGAACAGGAGAGATGAAAAATGCATTAGTGGCCTTATTCCGGATATTGATGAGTAGAAATTGTAAAATGTGTTTTTTTGTTTGTGACCCGATGTGAATGTTGCGCCGGCAGGAGCTTCGGTGCCGGTGCGCGAGAGCGACGGGCTGTCGCGCCTGCCGCATCTGCACCAGTGGTTCCGGTCCACCCTCGCGGTCATCATGTACCTCACCAACGGGACTCTACAGGTTACATTACACTCACTGCACTATCTGCACTCATTGTATATAGGTACCAAACTTGAATGGGAAAAACTAAACTTTGTTTGCTTTTTGCAGATAAATTTCAAAGACCACACAAAAATTATACTTTGCCCGCTGATGCAGGCAGTGACTTACATCGACGTGGAGAAAAACTTCCGGACATTCCGATTCAGCACCATCGAGAAGCACGGCTGTGACCAGAAACTGTTCAGCAACCTTGGCTATGCCCTAGAGAAGCTTAACAGTGTTCTCACTTACTCCTCTAAACAGAGTTAACCTCTGTCGCATCTAGCGGATACGTTTACATTATAGTTAATTAATTCACGTATGTTCCTCCACTGTGACGAGGATAAAAGTACCAACTCAGTTGAGTACTGAGAGTGATTGGTTAGCAGGGCTGTACAATCTGAAGATGCGTGTCAACTGTCAGTAGAAGGCTATGTCCACTCAAAATCGGTTTAAATCCACGTTTTTGAACATTTGTTATTGACTGTCAGATTTTAGCAGCCTAGTTTATGATATTATTTTTATAACCACTTGAAAACGTTCTCATGTAATCAATTTCTAGAACCTAACTTTTTAATGTTTTCTTATCATTGTACTTACGGTATTTTTTGTTTTAGTTATTATATTTATCGACACGCTTTCTATATCAATAAAATTGCCTATATGATATAACAAGGCTATATGGATATAGTCGGCGGTATGGATTAAGTATTGAAATAACAGCTGTCATAATTCTGTGCATTGAAATAGATCATCTAGATGGTGACTTACTTGATTTTATATAATATAATAATCACGTAGCTCTGAAGTACATAACTTATAATAAATTAATGTAGAAACTTACTTAAATATCTTGTTGTTAACGAAGGAGTAAAATAATGTTGACTCCCGACCTGCTCAAATATGGAATTGAAATGTTTTGAAAATTAATATAGAGGTATTCAATGTTATAGTATTACAATCATTTAATTAAACTGACATTGCTTTTGAGGTAGAATTGATCTGGAACTAAATTTCAGTAATTGATCCGGGAGACAGCGCCGGGCTTACCGCCTGCCCCGCTGCGCTTGATTGCATGTCTAGCGCTGCGCTCGCTATTAACTGCAGTACTCTACTAACTGCAATATACTAGGCTTTCCATACTAAATCCGCGTTTGCATTAAATAGACTTTTTTAAGTACTTATTACGTTATAGTGAATATCACTTTATCTCAGTATGACCGCCATAATTAGGACAGGACAGAGTTTGAGTTATGAGTGTTTTTAAAGTAATTTATAATAGTAGGTATATTTAATATGGTTATGGTTGTATGCGTTAATCTGTCATCTCCCAGGATAACAGGATCAAAGGAATTTGGGCACAAATTTGTGCCTCTGGGAGAGGACAGGTTAATGGAAAAACACTTTTATTGAATGCACAACATACCGCCGATACAGTGCTAATTTGATAGGAACTAGGACCAATATTTTTTTCACGAATATAGTAAAGCAAAAAAATAAGCGTTTTGTATTCATTTCATACATATATGTTTATTATTAAATAAAAACAAAAACACTTTCCTAAGCCCGTGCAATATTTTACCTCCCATGTTAACAACAAGAAAACAATAAAAAATACTTTAAAAAAAGTACATCTAAAGGCTGAGCTCTTATGGAAAACCGACTATGACCTTTGCTCTGACAATCTCATCTAGGATCATAGAAGTTTTGTATGGTTTGAAATAATTTATTTAAGGAAGTATTAGAGCAGTGATCTCACTGCGATTCATATTCACTGGGGCAGTGCAGTGTAGTCCGCTCACAAACAATGAAAATGACGAGGCGAGTATCCTGCCCGTCGAATATGGCCTTGGTAATATACTTTATGTATTAGGAATATTCTTCTATATGGTCTAACTCCGCGCTCCGGATCCGTCTAAAGAATAAAGAATACTAATTTACAGTATATGTCACTGTAATCATTAACCGACTTGAACGTTTCTGTGGCATAGAAATAAATTAAACGTGTTTATTGTATTAAGTTGTCCCCGTCAAATCTCTTCGCACTGCCTTTATGTAACACAACCGCGACTAGATCTTAATTTAAAAAAGACAAGACAAAAAGTCGCTTACTATGCATTTTCGTTAGTATTGATTTATTGATTATATAATAAATTTGGAAATGTACTATGAAAAACCAGATGCAAACAAGCAAAACTATAAATAAATGGAAAGCCGAGAATTTTCATAAACCTTAGTCTCAAGTCCGTCACTTGCAACAGTCTTAGCCAAAGTTCGCAGAAATTCGTTTCGTATATTCGACTTTTTGGTGTTGTTAAAATTGGCTCCCTATACTTAATTTATCAATACACATAATAAATAATACTTATAATTGTTTGTATCCTGCTATTTTCTTTTCTATTTGCGTTTGATTTATTTAATATTATTAATTTATTACATAAATGTATAAATTTGGATATTTGTTGTTATTCTATCGCACAAAAATGGCTGAACGCATTATAATAAAATCTTTAATATTAAATACAATTAATAGAACAAATTCATTGAATTAATTGTATCTTAGTCCATAACTTATATTATAAATGTTCATATGCGAAATTAGATACACTAAAAATGACACCTCAGATCCAGATTCCTGAAATAATAGTGAAGAAGTCAAATAACATCATCATTATCAGTCACTTTAATATTGAATTCTTCGTTTAATTAATTAATATATCTATGTAAACTTGACTACCTTCAGCTTGACATTTTATATTATGATTATATTAAATTAATAAATAACCAAATACCTGTCAGTCACGCAAGCGGAGCCATGGGTGGGCATTAGCTAGATTATTGAAGAAATTATACTAAAAATGCAATAAATCTTCTTTTTTGCCTGGATAGTTAAAAATACCTTATTATAACTGACCCGTAACATACACGAATTGTCAAATACTTCATTCAATGAAATTACCATGTTAATTAAGACAGAATGTATTTTGTCGGAAAAGTGCATATTTTATGTTGCTTTCTCAACTAGACTAGCTAACTCAAGTTTACTGAAGCTTATAGGAAGCGTTTATACCTGCTGAGCGCAACTCTTCTTAATATATACGTTAATGTGTCTTCTCCAATAATTATTCGTGATAGACTTTTATTTTCTTTAAAAACGAACTAATGTTTATGACCGGTTTTTAAAGGAAATAAAAGTCTGTCACGAATAATTATTGGAGCAGACACATTAACATATATATTAAGAAGAGTTCTAACAGACAACATTTTTAATTTTTATTCAATTTTTATGGAATAATCGAGAAAAACTAACACAAATGCATCGTTGCCAGCTCAGCAGGTATAAACGCTCTTAACTTATCCCGACAAAATACGATGGAAAAACGTTATTCACTAGACCTGTAATTCTAATTTGTGACAGTCGCCATTAGATATTTCGGAGCGGCCAAGGTGATCAATAAGCATAAATTCCTTGTAGCGATTTAACGGATCGCATTTCACCTCGATCTAATAAAATTTCAGTAGAATCTTATACGTGACTCAATTTTTCGCGTAGCTTTTTACAATAATAGTATAATTCATATGAAGCATTTCATTTGTCGTGTATTATTTTACCCTCGACGCATTTCGTTCACGATTGAGACACAACGCGATACTTAAATGGACGATAGAGGTGAAATGAGACTATAAAATTAAACGATTGTGACAACACGCTAAAATTAAATTTACGATCGAGGTGAAATGCGATCTGGTGAATCTCTACAAGGAATTTAAGCTTTTGAAGTAAATTACTAACAAATGCCTTAATTAATAATAGAGTGCATGTGCCGATATTTTTGACCACCTTGGCCGGTCTGAAATATCTGATGGCGACTGTACATGAATATTTGTATAAACGCAATATTTAAAAACCATTTTTTGGAAAAATTCAAGAACAATACCAAAAAGTTGTTTAACTGTTGCCACAGAACAAATAATAGTACAAGGACTGTTGCTACATTTATTTTGCTTGTTTATATTATTTATATATTTTAATGCAGTGTAAGCAAGCTAGATGGGTTTGTGCGAGCTTGTCTCAAAATCTACTGAGGCCAAGCACTGAACTGCATAAAATATCGTGATTTAAAGTTTGAAAAATTATTTACTTGCTTTGTATCAGAGATGGGGATATATTTGCTCTAAGATTCAATATCATTGTAGCAATATAGCTAAGAGAAACTTAAAATTTGAGTTGAGAATAGGTACTATTAATGATGTATTGGTGGGTTATCTTTTTTTTTGTGCAGATGTACTCGCTTTTGAAAGATTACATTTATTATTTGTAATAAAAATAAATACTTGTTATTTTCAACATTTAGAAAATATGGTGTTTACTTTTGACAAAGGTTCTGAAGCAATATTTTTCCCAATAATCTACGCAAGAGATTAACGTAAATAGCTCCGCCTTTGAAGTTTATTTAAAACTTCGAATCCAGTTTTCTTTGTATACCGCGATGTGAGTATTTTACCATTATGCCAGATTAATAGTCAACTACACTATGGAAATAAAAATGTAAATAATCATAGAAAAGTAATTATCGCGACCTTTGAACTGGAATATCTTGACTTGTGAATAACGGAATATTATTAGAATTATAGCTAAATAATAACACGTAAATAGAGCCACTTGGTTTTTAATGTTTTATAGCTGACGTGGCGAAAACGAAACCCTAATAGTCTCATCCTGTCTGACTGTCAGCCTGTCCGTCCATCCGTATGTTAACAACGCCATGTAAATTAAATTTTGGAGTTCATTGACAGCAACTTTCTATCTAGTTAAATTACGAAACTTTTGAAAATATTTGATTCGGTCAAAAATGATTAGGTTAATAGAGACTGGCATCAAAAACAAAAATACATTATATACTTTGTATGTATATGGAAAAATCAAGGTGAATTGTGCGTAACAAATACTTTTAACGAAAATTGGTTTGAACATGTCTTTTGATTTCGGAAACAACGCCAAAAAGTGGTTCTTTCACGGAAGTATGGAACCGCCACTATTTTCTTTTGTGTTGGCGGCTGAGCGATTATTATAGTAATCATTTATATTTAGTTTCAACCACGGAACCCATTATAATGCGTGGTCAGACAAACAATCCTACTCAAAACTTAAACAGTTATTCAATTTGTTTTTTAATAGTGTAAAACTTAAGATCTATGCGTTTATTCTTTATATCTTCTTTCGTCTCAAGGTTTGAATTGAATGCCTGAGTATTTGAAATTATTACATGAAATTTATTTGATTTGAAACAATTAATCAACTATTTGTTATTCTTAAATGTTAATATTTAACGTTAGCGTTTTACTATGTGCCGTTTTGAAGTAGTGATGATGTTGATTTAGGAGCCATTTACGTTTACTTTTTTAAGAATTTGTTTGCATGCTTCAGTGGTACGAAAAAAATAAATAATCACTTAAAATTGTGGTTTATGTTCTAAATTTAAGTACCTGGGCTACAGAGTTCTTCGGCCATACAAAGTTATGGATAACATGGTTTGATTTTAGTCTGCATTTCTGTCAACTTTTAAAATGTAAAAAAGTAGTTATAGTGACATAACTACAATAGTTGAACATACATATAATAATATAGATATTGATATATTCTTTAACTAGCTTTTTCCCGCGATTTCGTCTGCGTAGATTTTTATATTTACACAATACTCCATAGGAATGAGGATAATAATCCCGCATTTGCCCGTTTCCGTGGGATTTTCGAAAAATCTCTTCAAACTACGGCTAAGGCTAAACAATCCACTAAAAAATCTGATCACCCCGTTTCACATCTATAATGCTTAAGGAATGAGATTTTAAATCATCCCTTACTATTTTCCTACATCGCGCGATATTAAAGATTGTACGATGTCTTTGGGATCGCAACCCAGACTCGCGCTGGCTTGCCGTTTTAGCCGAAAGCGAAGCGGCCTGCCTGGCTAGAGCGCTCCTGAGTCTCTCGCCGCGCTCTTCCTCAGACTTATGGTGAATGAGACCGTGCCCCTTGTAGCCTCAATGCGTTGCGAGACTTTCGCAAAAGATTCGTTTTTTTTTTTCGGGAAGGCATGGTTGTTGTTCTTTTTGTTTAATAAACATGGCTCTGTCCATTGGAGGACAATTTTGCCAGTGTCTACTTAGTAGGTTTTGACTTGTACGGTAAAAAAATCTAGAAAACTAAATATGAGAGGTAATCGTGGATGAACGATGACAGCGCGAAGGAAGGAAGTTCCGATGTTGTTGCGATAGTGATAGTCTATTGATGGTATCGTGGCCTAATTTTCATTAGAGATGTGCCGACTATCCGGCTTCTTACTTTACATGTATTTTTCAATAAAATATTCATTTTCATGTATACGCAGAGAGGGAATTACATTACATAAAAACCTTAAGCTCTTCAGTATTTACTTCGTCTTATAGTATTTACTGTTTTTCCTTGCCCATCACGCAACCACCACGAGAAATTATTATTTGGCATTAGTTACACTTGACTTCACGGGAATCATTGTCTAATTGTTAAAAAAACCGGACAAGAGCGTGTCGGACACGCCCGAAATAGTGTTCCGTAGCCATTACGAAAAAAATAAGTAATATTTTTCTAAGGATTTCTTATTTTGTACGGAATATTCCAAGTTTAGGTATATTTTATACATTAGGCTGCTATTTACTCTTAAACTACTAATAATTCTCAAGAAAACTTAGCAGTTATACTTCTCCTTGTAAGTTTGTTAGAGGGGGGAGGGGACGCTCGCTTTTAATGAAATTTTGCACTTTAAAGTTGAATATTTTGCAAACAAATCACTGAATCGAAAAATCGTTTGAACAACCCCGTTATGGTTTTAAAAGACCTAGCCAACGATACCCCACACTACTTGGTTGAATGAGAAAGAAAATCACCCCCACTACGTCTATGGGAGGTAAACTAAAAAAATTTTTTCATTTTTTTATTGTACCATTTTGTCGGCATAGTTTACATATTTATTCGTGCAAAATTACAGCTTTCTTGCATTGACAGTCCCTGAGCAAAGCCGCGGACGGAGAGACAGACAGAAATGGCGAAACTATAAGGGTTCCGTTTTTGCCATTTTGGCTATGGAACCCTAAAAACCGATACACTAGACTTTCTTTTTGACGCCATTAAATTTAATTTAATTTTTTTTTTGCGCAGATACACAGCCAATGATAGCCAGGTAAAAGAAATAAAAGGTAAAAAATCTAGAAATAATACGAAATAAATAAATAAACAGGTTCCAACACGCTTCCAGGCTTACAGCCGGTTAACGAGGCGTCACGGAAATTCCTTCTTTACAACCGACTAATCGGCGTCGGCCAAAGTCATAATCGGCTCATAGATGTGTTCAGTGGGTTTCAAAAATAAATGATCAAAATATTTTGTGGCCGTTTTACATGACGTGTTTTTTTTTCGGCTGGATGGCAAACGAGCAAGTGGGTCTCCTGATGGTAAGAGATCAACCACCGCCCATAAACATCTATGCGTTGCCAACCTAGAGGCCTAAGATGGGATACCTCAAGTGCTAGTAATTGCACCGGCTGTCTTACTCTCCACGCCGAAACACAACGGTGCAAGCACTGCTCCTTCACGGCAGAATTAGCGAGCAAGATGGTGGTAACAATACGGGCGGACCTTGCACAAGGTCCTACCACCTGCACAACACACGACACGATATGATACGAAGTGACACGATAGCTTGCAAAAAAAAACTATAATTATATTATGAGGAATCTGGGTGAGGTCACACTCCAGCCAATTTACTATCTCATGTGCGTGTCGAATACAAACAGGCTATGTCTAAACACACCTGCGTGTCACAACTTGAGTTAAAGACGGTACAATAAATAATAAATAAATAAATATCACGGGACAATTCACACCAATTAACCTAGTCCCAAAGTAAGCTTAGCAAAGCTTGTGTTATGGGTACTAAGCAACGGATAAATATAATTATTAATTATATAGATAGATACATACTTAAATACATATTAAACACCCAATAAAACTGCGAACTCACTACACACTTTAGTTTAATTGTTTTGACAGTTTCGTCATTTTCAGAATTTGATTCGTAGCAAAATGTCTTACACAAAACCAATATATAGTAAGTATAGTCAGCATCGAATATCCTTATATATGACGTGGCCAAAGCGCTCAAATATATCGGACAACGCTCTAAGGCTCTTGTCAGTTAACATTGCACATTACGGTTTATCTAAGCATCTCGAGGTCGAGGGATCCTTGAAGCTGACTATACATTTTAGTGGGCATTACTTAGAAATAAATATCACATAACACTTTTGTTAGCAATGATTTTGGAATAAGCGTGAAATTAGAGAACCTCAGGAACAATCAAATTGTGACATTAAATTTATTTCAAGCTACATTCTATTTTTTTTTTCATACATTAAATAACACATTATTTGCCCTACCCAACATCTTTATGAATAACTTGATAAATCTTTCTATTGGATTTATTGGTTGCATTTCCGTTCTTGGTAATCTTCGAATGTTGAAGTAGTTGGCGCTTAGGCAAGCTACCAATTTTAACACTGGGAATGCGCTACAAGAAGTCATAAGCAGTACAGTCACCAGCACCAACATCTGACACAACAAGCCTGCATAAATATCTGATACGACTCTATTTCTAGGGCCAGTAGGATGTGACAGATATTTTTGCAAGCTCCGTCGTGGCAGATATCAATAACTACCACTTGACCAATGTAAATTATTTTGTCTGTACAAAGAAAATCTTAAGTAAGACAAATATCGCAGTACTGAAGGTAAAACATAACAATAAATATGTTGTGTTGAATAAACGAGGGCCAAAAGAGAAGCGAAATACCGCTAGATGGCGTTAGTATCGTGGGGTTTTATGACGTTATAGTCTTGCTTGCAATTGCCTAAACTAAATGAGCCACATCGCATCGTGAAATAAATGAGCCAATTGCAAGCAAGGCCGTAACATCAAAAAAATCTCACGTTACTAACGCCATCTAGGGATATTTCGCCTGTCTTTTACCCCTCATTAGATATAGGTAACATAATGTTACAATTATTTTGCTATAAATTAAGTCCATATTTTCCATATTATAATTCAGTGTGGGCTGCATGTTGAAATGTCAGTGGGTCACTGGGATGCACGAAAAGCCCTTCTTTAGCTTCCCAATCCGTATAGGCTCCATACTGTGAGGAAATACCTACTATTTCGCCCTGACCACTGATAGGCCTGCCGAAGGTGCGGCCAGAGCCCGCCAGGAACCTGTGGCAATAAAACATGGTCAGCATCATAGCATAGAGGTTAAGATATAACACACAACACTATTATAATTATGTAATGCTACTCACACAGCAGTATCAACATGTCTCAACTTGATTGGAGTATCTCTCCTCCAGTAATCATTGTTGCAGACAACAGTCCAATGATCGCCACTGTCGCCTTCACCTCCATCGTCGCCATAACAGGATACCTCCTGGTTACCCGACAGAGGCGAAGAGAAATAGTGTGAGTGGAGATTTTTCTTAGTGGATAAATGTTGAAGGCGAATGTTGGTATTGCACTTAATAGGTTCCCTGCAAAAGACAATTGAAATCAGTGGCTATCCTACTAAATCAGTACAAAATATTCACAGGTTTAAAAAAAGGCAACAGTCTTGTTTATTAGAAAAATAACTAAACTTGTGATTGTTTGTTGGACTGAACATACACTTTTGGTCTTGGAGAGTTTATGTGCTTTCATGTAGCGTTTGGGAACAATCTACATAATGAAGTGACTTCACCCACACATTCATGTGTCTTCCGTGACTACATTGATATTCCACATGAAATGAATTAATACTCACTCTTTTAAGAACTATGGACCCATAATCACTTCAATGAACACAAATACATATTTACAAAAGCATAAATAAAATAAGTTGCTTATCTGCTCTTAGTCCTTTGACTGATCACAAGTGCGAGGTGCAAGTTTAAAAAATGTATAAAGAATAGCTTGAATGAGGTTTTGGCCGGAACTAAAACATAAACTTGTTTTGGTTACAGCTGCAAATGGGTATATTTTGCAAAAATGTGTACCATTTATTTTTATAACAATTTTAGAACTACTCAGAATCAAGAGCACAATCAATTTCGATAGTTTGAAAAAATGTCCCAAACAAAAACATCAGTTTTGTGACTTTTTCATACACTTGGCACAAACTATATGCGAAAAAAACTAAGTACATTTAAAAAAAGGTACTTTTTTTTATGAAAACTCCCATACTTAGTTTTGGTTGGCCACTAACAGAAAACAAAAATTTTTACTGATACAAATTGAGATAGAGTAGATGATTAAACATTTGTATCCACTAAACTAAATATTGCTTTTAATTATGGATATTTTTCACTTGTTGCCATTGGCAATGGTTAGAAAAACCTAATTTGAAAACAAGCCATCAGAAAATATTTCAGCATTTATAAAAAAGAATGTTTATTATACCCTCTTTTGCAAGTTTCGCCCATAGGAGCGCGCACCAGCCAGTGGCTGTTGGTGTCGTCAGTCACGTCGACGGCCGTGACGGACTGCTGGCCGGAGCCCGAGCCATACTTCACGTCGTGCGAGTGCAGCCGCAGCCGTAGGTCCACGTTCATTATTTTCAATATAGTGCCGCATGTAACAAATTCCGCTTTGGACCCTAAATAAAACAAGAAACACACGGTCTTTTTGTAAAAATGTTACTTGTAGTGTTAAGTTTCCTGGCACAAAATCCTCCCATAAGATAGGGCCACGTAATTCGCTCGCATTGAAGCCAGCAGGACGAGATGATAATGAAACCGAACTATAGCTTACCTTCTGTTACTTGAATTAAGAACAGGGTCGCTAGAAGTAAAAGGCGCAGTTTGTCGGAAATTTTGTAGAAAGACATTACTTTTACTATTTTTGTGTCACTATTACTATAATAAACAAGCATGGAAATCGTCTAATGCTTCGAACCCCTGAACTCGGGCGATCTATCTATGCGCTCAGTTCAATTGCTAGCAAGCGATTAACCAATGACAATGACACTAGCTTTGACAGCACGCACACCAAAGCAACAACCACCGCGCCACGCGAGCCGCGAGCCAAACGCGCAGCCCTCGCTAGAAAATTCGAAGTTTCGTACCGTCCCGCTGATGCTATATTATTTAATACGAGAGTGAGAGGGACGGTACGATACCAATTTCGTAGTAGCCCTACAGTGTGGTTTGGTTCCTCTTGGTTCGCCCACTTGGCCACAGATACTAAACCTAACCCTGTATTAACTACACGTCTCGTTCGCTCGCTATTGGACTGTAGTTGCGTCTCATGAATGACTCGGAATATTACTGTGATTTTCTCCCGTCAGTGTGCAGCACTAGCACAAAGCCATAAACAGCAGGGCTACTACGAAACTGGAGACTCGAAGTTCGTCTCCTAAATGCGAAAACCAAAGTACTTCGTATCGTACCGCCTCTCTCACTCGTATTAAATAGAAGTGTCAGAGGGACGGAACGGAACGACACGAACTTCGAATTTTGTAGTACCTAGTAGTCTGACACTGTCATTGATTGCTATATTTGCAATAATAGCGATTACAATAGCGATGATAATAGGTATCGGTGTCCTCAGTGGTCCCACGCCAGCTGGTTTGGTTTTATGTACTTTCCTTATTTATTAGACAAACTATTTTTTCGTATATTTTCCACTATTAGTTTTATGCTTCTTCACTGCTGAAAATGGAATCCGCCAACAATAGCAAAGGTATAAATTTGTACTTTCTTAAATGTTTAATACTTCTTTTATAACATTTAACTACAAAATAGTTTGTTAACTTGACTTTTTATTTTTAGTATCGTTTGAGCCAGGTTGGAATGATCCACCAAAGATTTCTTATGATCCAACACAAACTCCTCCAAAGCCACGAAACTTTTTAAACAAAAGGGTGGCGTTTCCTTTATCGGGTGCAAACGTTAGTCCAGTAACGTTGCCCCCCGTCAACCTGCCGCCGATGCCAAATGTCGCGCTTATCGCCCCTCCTGCGCCAACGCCAGCTAACAGTCTACACCACAATCAGCCTAGTGGTTCTAGTTCATGCCTTACCAATGAACATATTCTCGAAGAAGTCAGTAAAATCTTACTGCAACTTTTAGAAGCTAGTTCTGAATTAGGATCAAAATCAAATGACATAAAGAGAAGAGTAAGGATAATGGAGCAAATGTGGAGAGACGGGAAGTTCAATCATGATGTACAAGAACAGATGAAGGAGTTGGCTTGTGGTAATTGTACCATTAAATTAATAATAAAATAATAAGTGAAATTCAACCTAAACAACTACACTGACTGTCTGAATAAATGTATCCCTCAGCAGTGCACAGGCCTTCATAAAATTGCATTATTATTTGCATCATGTCAATCTAAATGCATACTTGTCACTATCCACTTGTCACAAGAAGCCAAAATAATTATTATAAGATTGTTAAGACTGTTAATAATAGTTTAATGTTAATTCCATATTATTTTTCAGCTCTAAGAGATGACGTCCCTGACAAGGCAGATGAGATTCACAAATCTTTGATGGTGAACCATGTCAGTGCTGTAGGCATGTGGATGCCCGGGGTCAAGCAACTTATTCACCACTGTATAGCACGCTCTGAACTGCTGGCAATAGATAAAGAGTGATCATTAATGTATATTATGTTAATTTTAATGTGACATTTGAAACAGTTGAGGATTTGCCACACAGAATGTGTTCCAAGTCCCCCTTTTAATTGCAAAAAGCAATTGCTTTGACTGGGCCACAGGCTTCACATTCAGTTTTCCAAATCCTTTGGTATTTTACATGTTAAATATTTATAAGAATAGATGTTCATATTTTTTACTTTGTATTTTGTTTAGTTGTGATAGTAGATTAAGAAATATAAGAGTTGTTATGAATATTTTAGCAATTTTAAATATTCTGCATAATTCGTACAAAGCTACAAGCTTATGAGATTAGGCTCCTACATTGGGAAGATACAAATGACATTGTTGTTACATTTTAGTACTTGTTATTAAATTTACAATTAATGTCCCACTGTTTGCAATGTTTGTCATTAGGAGATATGGGCCCGAAAGTAGACCAAATTAAAGCCAGAGTTTTACAAGTGCCTAAGTGCAGCCAGTAAAACTGCAACAATGAATTACTCCAAGCGAACTAGCTACGCGTACGTCGGCCTCACTTGATTATTTACAAAATTCTGTCTTTATTTTTATTTGGATTAAGCCCAGTTGTATGTAGTTAAATGTAACCTGCTGCTTTGTATTTATAATACATATATTTGTTTTATAAAGAATGTTCTTTGCACAGGCACCTGACATGTGGATTTTATATTTGCCTCTTATGAACGGTGGTTCCCTGCCTTTTTTAACCAGGAACCTCTTTGATAACATGATTAATTGAAACAGCGAGCTCAAGGTTAAAAAAAAATGTATTATTACAATTTTAAGTAGGCAATTCAATGAGATTTTTGAGCAGTAGGTAGAATCTTTTGTGAATCCTATTTTAGCTGTTCTAGACCTTTGATGGTATGCCACACATTGGGAACCACTGCCCACAAATTAACAATTTTTAACTACAATCCTTGGCATGGTACGCAATAAATATAGATTATTTTGACCATTGCTTAAAAGCTTAAAATTAAGATTCTCTCTTATAATGAATAGAATAAATCTTTTTAATTAAATTGTTTTTTTTTGTAATATACCTCCCTAGTAAGAAGGTTACCTAACGTTTATATAGTTCAAGTCCTTGCACAAGAAAAAAACCATGAAAATAATGTTGCCGATGGGGCCAGAAGGTTCTCGAATGGCGTCCGCGGACCGGGAGACGAGCTGTCGGTAGGCCTCCAACAAGATGGAGCGACGACTTGGTTAAGATCGCGGGATCGCGGTGGATGCGGAAAGCACGAGACCTGAGGTCTGAGTGGAGAGCCTTGGGGGAGGCCTATGTCCAACAGTGGACGTCTTTCGGCTGACATGATGATGACAGGCTTATTACGAGCCATCAAGTGATATTAACCCAATAAATAGTATTTATGCAAGATACACGACTATAGGTCTACTCGTGTTGGCTCGTGCTGAGGCACCGACTTCAATCAGATTCAAACCTATTTTCCTGGTTTTTTGTACTCGGTAAAATTATTTGTTATATTTTTTTCTCGCTTTTTGGTTTAACTAATCAAAGTTAAATAGTTTAATTTTAACTGTTCGTCACCTTTTACACAAGATCGCATTTCCCGTTTTAGAGAAGTTAATTGTTGAGGAGTCCTAGTGTTTCACCATCTGTTCTACATCACCATATGAATTGTGACGAGCATAAATTGCTTAGCTGTGTTAAAGTAATCGAATCTCAACGCGTGAATTACTTGTTATGGTAGGTATATAAGTAGTTCCACTGGCCAACTGTGATCTTCAATTCCACTTTCCCATATTGTGATTTCCAAGAGCAAATGCACGAGTTACTACTCAATTTACCCAAATCACCATGGGTGTTCCTACAATATTTGAAGAGATCCTTCAGTTTTCCTCGGATCCGCTTACCAGATCTTGACTTGGTGACACACTGGGACCAAATCGGAAGTATATACCCAATTCAACAGTTTTTTTATCTTGAAATCTATTCATAAATGACGGCGTTTTTGAGGTAAACAAAAAATCAACCGAACCGATAATCCTCCACTTTTTTAAAGTCTGTTAAAAAAAGTCGCTGTTATAGATTCAAAGTAGTTTATTAATACATTTTCCTTATAAATACTAAACTGCCAGTCTTCCACTGTTTTTAAATAAAGCAGGAATAGCTCGTAACCGCTATTACAGAGAAATAGTAAAAGGTTTCTCAACAGAACGGAACTCTACTAAAGTAATGTATGTAAAAATGAGATGGCATAATTTTTAAGCTCTTTAACTTAAAAAATACTTAAAATATACATTAATTGGAATTACTGTAAAAAATTCGAACAATAATTGTTTCGGCCTCAAGTCGAAATGATGTCAAAGTTGTATAGTTTCCAAGTATTATAGTGCCTCGAGATCCTTGACTCTGACTGCCCAGCCCACGTTAAGACTATATCTAGTAAAGGAAATTGGTAGCTTCACTTGTAGCTAATTATTAGGGTAAGATCCCACCTTAAAAATCTGCACAATATCTGATATTTGATCGAAATGTAACTGAAATTATTACTTTAATAACGCAAACTCTTGGATTTCCAGGTGGTGTGATTGCAGCAGACAAAGACCTATTTAGATCCGAATCCTTTGTATGGTACTTCCTTAAAAATGGTACAATTTTTTTACAATAAGTAGTTGTATGCCCCAAGTAACCTTTTAGTCACATTTCGTTCGAAAAACCAATATAGGTAAACCTCTTTAAGCCTGACCTGCAGTAGAACCTTTTCACAACAATAAACGTCCCAGTGGCTTCTTTGATGAAAACAATTATGGTTTCTGAGACAAGGTTGTACAGCAGATCGTACTTAAAGCAGTTTTAACTATAGTTGCAGACTTTAAATTGACATTTTAGCCCTTACGTAAAAAATATGATTTTGATCGATGATCAGGTACCAATTTTTGTAATTCAGTAATCAATATTGATTCAGTTGAAGTCGCAGTTACATGAGACCAAACCTTTTTTCTGCAATGTAGCGTGGACTTCCTTATCGCCGCTGCCATGTAAAAACCTTTTAAGTAACAACATTTTTAAAAAACGTTTATACTTCGTTTCATGAGAAAATCTTGTAATGCACGTCCGCATTTTAAAAAAAACACTATGCAAATTTTTGGTACGGCACTTACGAGGGTTTCACACGGCAGTGACGTTATAGTTTATTATACTATTTACTTTACTATAGCTAGGATAGATGAGGTCTGTCAGATCAACTATACTGTTATGGTAGACGACAGCTTGAAGCGGCCGCTATAGGGTAATTTGCAGTTTCAACATAAAATTGACATTTACAATATACGGACTGCTCTTATGCAATTCGTTTGTAATCGGTAACAGAGGGCTGCCCGAACATTACACGACGACAAAGTTTAAATGTTAGATAATATGTATAGTACATTTATCAATTGCAAATGGGCTGCCTGGCTATATACGGCCGTGTATATTTGTATAAGCAGGCGTAATTTATGGAAACTCAACATTCATATCAATTTTTTGACGAAAGGGTATTTTATTCCTTGTCCCATAAAGTTGACTTGACAAAATTTAGTCACAGGAATAGTTGTCAAAACCTTAAATCTTAATACCTCAGATTTAGCCAGGCAGTCCATTTGCAATTGATAAATGTAATATCTAACTAAAATATAAACTTTTTCATAATCAAATAACAGATGAGGGTACACATTTGTACAGACATATTTTAGAATTTTTAGAGTTGTAACGTTTAGATGCCGCGCTTGATGGGTTTGGGCGCGACGGTGATGCGCACGGGGCGGCAGAGGTCGACGAGCGCGGCGGCGCCGTCCACGGCGAGGCACACGGTCACGTCCACGCCGCACGCCTCCGTCCACGCGCCGTGCGAGATCAGCACCTTGGTCAGCAGACGCACGTTCACCGTGCCATCGCCGTCTGTCGACGCCAACGACGCAACTTAGTTCTACATTCCGCGCTCCCCATGCACTTGCGATTCCATTACGGGCTATCCATAAATTACTTCACACTTTTAGGGGGTGGGCGGAATTCGCAGTTTCGAACATGTTATAACTAAGAATGGTTATAGTAATAAGTGACAAGGGAGGGAAGTGTCTAAATTTGATCAAAAATGGTGTGACGTATTTTATGGATGGCGCCATCGCGGGTGTCAAATTTGAATTTTTCTACTAAAAAGTAGAAAGTATTTAGGAAGAAAAGCAGTTCTCCTGTGATTTCTTTAGAAAAATTACAAGGAAATAAAATTGCTTTCTCGGGTGCAATGGAAACGGTCCTACACTGCTCAGATAACATCCATAGTAATACAGCTTTCTCACGAACAGGTGAGGTTTCATTCGTTAAATGTAGGTATTTGGAGTAGCCTTCTGAGTCGTGTGTACTGTTATGCATCCTACTAATATTATAAATGCGAAAGTTTGTAAGCCGTTTGTTTTTTTGTTACCTGTGCACATCTAAACCGCAGAACAGATTTTGATGAAATTCGGTATACTTTTTATAGTTTTCGGATAGTTTTAATCCAGGAAAATTGCATAGTCCCCACGGGATAGCTATTAACAGAATTGTATTTGGAAGGAGTCGCGGGCGAGCTAGTAATATAAATGAATGGAGAAATTTTTATTTGACATTATTTTTACATTGTTTTTTGCAATAATGAAATGTGTAATTTATTATTACATAAATTTTTATATTGTTACAACCACGTTACTGTGAGAAAAATTTCTATTAAATATTTTTTTAGGATCTTTTTGAATTTAATTTTGTCAGTTTCTAAACAAACGGTTTTTCCGAACCAGTGGTAGATTTTTTTTGACATTCATAAGTGCTTGTTATAGCCTAAACTGAATAAAGATATTTTGACTTTGACTTTGAAATGTTATCAGGTAAGCTGTTAAACAAATACGGTAGTCTTTTGTTTAATGTTCTATAAATAAAAATAAATAAATAAGTATAGTTACTGTCTGTGTGGTGGTCGAGGGGCCGCAGGTGGTCGCGCGAGGGCAGGAGCGCGTGCGCGCGGCGGTCGGGGTAGGCGACGCGCACGCGCAGCGCGCCGGGGTCGCGCACGCGCAGCACCTCCGCCTCCAGCGCCGCGCCGCCCGCCAGCCCCGCGCTGAACCGCAGCACCGCGTCGCTGTCGCTCGCCGGCTCTATTATCGATGCCGTGCACATACGGATCTGCGCACACGCATTTATTGTCATCTACACGGTGCCGAACTGGACTGACCCCATTCTAGGTCCAGAACGGCGAAGCTGAATGAGTCTGCTGGGACACATAGCGTAGTCAGCTCATGTACGAGTGCAAGTGTGTAACGAGGTGTCATACAGCTCCTAACTTTTTGTACTGTCTGGTTTAGCACATATTCAAAAATATAACATTTAAATTCAAATTTCCTTTTCTAAATTCCACACCTGTTCAATTTACGTCAAGTAGCCATTCTATTCAGAGCCTCCGAGCTGAACACTTACCTTTCTTTTATCCTAGATCCTATAAATCTTTTAAAACTCCATAATAAGCTCATAATTTACTACTCCTATACGAAGGAAGTTTTTATAATCGTACTGTGCATTTGTGAAGTTTCATAAGATCATTAGATCGTAATACTACCTACTGGACTTCAGTGCCATTGATTTATATAAATAAAGTACTGGGCACGGAAACGTGCCCTTTTATTATTATCCTAAATAAATATCACTGTCTGCCCTATTCCTGTCTTCTTCCTTCATCCGAACAACTTCCCCGGACACCACCCCGTGACAAGTGTACTAGAATATGAGCAGACCCAGCGCAAACGTTCCTAGAATCAGGGACGCGGCGACGGGAACGCGCCGCAAGCTTAGTTACTAATTATACGCCGTTGTAACTAGACGTAACAGTGAACAATAAATCTAGTTTATCAAGGACAATCTTTCTCTTCGAAGAATCCCCATTATCCCCAGTAGCCCACACATAAAACCCGACAAGTCAAACTCTTACAAGTTGGTGCAAGTACTAATCAAGCACTTAATCAAGAGACTTTGTGAATATTTGGAGGTCTTCTAGGACTCGCACCAACCGCCACCAGCAGCAGGGTAGGAAGCATTAAAGCTGCCTACCGCCACTGCACGCGATCGTGACCGGATCCGGCGCCCGCCAAGGCTGCTACTGCTAGGGGGACTCACGTTGACGCTGGGCTTGGGGATGGTGGGCAGCGGCGCGGCCTGCAGCAGCGGCAGCAGCGCGCGCGCCAGCGCCGCCGGCTTGCAGTCCGCGCCCAGCGACAGCTGCTGGAACACTGCGATCGTGAACGGGTCCGGCTCCACGCCTGCCAAATCATTATTTTCAAAGTTAAAACATTTATTCTGCACGCAGGCCGCAAAGGGCTCTGTCGGGTATTTTAAAAATTTTGCCACGGCTCGGTTGGTTTAACAATAAATATATATTTAAGATATAAAAAAATGCTTGCATATTTCGAGTCGAGTTCAAGGGCAAGTCTATTTAAAGTAAAGTTTAGAGTGACCTGCAGCGGCTAGTTGTCGGTCGAGCAGCTCGGCCTGCTGCGTGAGCGCGGCCTGTGCGGCGAGCGCGGCGGCGGCGCCCGCGCCTCCCGCGCCCCCCGTGCCCCCCGCGCCGCCCGCGCACAGCCGCGCCGCCGTCACGCGCAGCGCCAGCTGCCCCACGCACGCGCTCTCCTGCTCCGTCACGCCGCTAAACTGGTGCTGCAACCTGCACGAGCACATTCAACACTTAGATTTGTGAGAGATCAGTGTCTGTTTATTTAGACAGAACAAACAGAAACAGGTCATTCAAAATGAGGCGTTTAAATAAATACCTTTGTCTGCTTGCCATCTAAAATCGTTCATACGCTGCTAGTAAGATAGTAGGCAGATCAGAAGTCCACTACTGGCGTCCGTCAATTTCCGGTCAGTTCCGACCACTTCAGTCCCTGCGTCGGGCGATTGCCAGAACGGTTTCCCTATCGACTAGTGAAATCCGAATGCAGGCCCTATGGCATGCGTTATGGATCCCGTACCCAACATTGGGGCCCTGTCGATGAATGAAAACGGTTTCCCGAATGTGGGCCCTATGGCATGCGTTATGGATTCCGTACCCAACATTGGGGCCCTGTCGATGAATGAAAACGGTTTCCCGAATGTGGGCCCTATGGCATGCGTTATGGATCCGGACCCAATGTGGGCCCTATGGCATGCGCATGATGAATGAAAACGGTTTCCCGAATGTGGGCCCTATGGCATGCGTTATGGATCCCGTACCCAACATGGAGGCCCTGTCGATGAATGAAAACGGTTTCCCGAATGTGGGCCCTATGGCATGCGTTATGGATCCCGTACCCAACATGGAGGCCCTGTCGATGAATGAAAACGGTTTCCCGAATGTGGGCCCTATGGCATGCGTTATGGATCCCGTACCCAACATGGAGGCCCTGTCGATGAATGAAAACGGTTTCCCGAATGTGGGCCCTATGGCATGCGTTATGGAAATCTCCCGTAGCACGCATGCGAGCCCTATCGATCAATGAAAATGAGCGTTATTTATTGCGTGTAGGGCGTTGTTGTTAGACATCCGTCCGTGTTACCTGAGCGTGTCGGCGGCGAGCGCGACGAGCGCGTGCGCGGGCGGGCCGGCGGGCGCCCGCAGCGCGCCGTGCAGCGCGCGCACGCAGCGCGCGAACAGCGCCGTGAACACCGCCGCGCCCGCGAACAGCGGCTCCATCTCAGCCAGCCTGCGACACGCACCACACCACACGCTACACTCACTATACTTCTCTCGCTACCACTGACATAGCACCTGTTTAAAGCTCGGTTCACATTTATCTGTCTTGTTGTGTCGTGTTGCTCTCTGTCTCTCTCTCTCTTTGCTTGTGATGCGACACAACCATATAAAATGTATGGAACCGATACCGTTCCGATGCGTCACTACACAACACTAAAGATAAATGTGAACCGGGCTTAACTCGTAAACATCGAATCTCTGGGTGTAAGATCATAACATAAACCAACACTGGAAACTGGTCTAAGTGGCGCTTTAAGCTTTCAAAGTCTAGTTATCGACTAAAAGTGCGGTTTCAGACTAGCGTTTTATTTGCGCGTAGAAGCTCGTTTTTGGAAGCACGTATACGCGCGTACACGTAATACATACAGGGTGTCCCGTAAATAGTACGACAAGCTTAAATGCGAGATAGATGGGCAGAACATCTACCAAATATAAAAAATAACGTATGTAAAAATCTCACCGTTGCATTTTTGAGAAATTTAGATTGTTCTGATTTTTGGAAATATATATGTATACCCGCACTAAGCTTTCAAGTTGTAATATTCGGAATTGATTATTTTTAGCGTTGTATAATAGTTAGTGGCGAGCAGGCACCGGTCGAGCTGGTCCTCGGCGGCGCGCAGCATGTGCAGGCGCACGCGCGGCGAGAGCGCGCCGTTGTCGATGTGCCGCAGCACGGAGCCGAAGAAGCGCCGCACCGCGCTGTCGTCCAGACCCGTCTCGATCTTCACGCTCGCCAGCTGCGCCTCGCCTGCCGCACAACAACGTGTTCATTTAATAACCGAAAACCTACTAATATTGTAGTGTAAATGTGCAGCGCGCCGCCGCACATGTCTGCGATGCTAGCATGCGGCATGCGGCACGGTACCTATGGGCAGGTGCGGCACGAGGTGCGGCATGGTGTCGCGCAGGTACGTGTAGTGCTTGACGGTGTGGTCCTCGAACAGCGGCAGCATGGTAGTGCAGCGCGCCGCCGCGTTCAGCACCAGGATCAGCACGCACATGTCTGTGACGCTAAGGAAACTAGGCCAGGGTCACAGTACTACGAGTAATAATAAGAGGCTTTGTACGTGAGCCACGTACATCGCATTACTTTACATGTAACGCTGGGTTGCCTGGGTTCATACGGCATTGCCCAGGACCTTTTTTCTTTCAGTATATGTCGAATCTTTCTACCAAACGTTTGTACTACAAAAACAAACGACATGTGAATGGTTTTATGTATACCACGCGCCATATAAATCTGCCTAAAAGTTCATTACTCAATACTCAGTTTTGACGCATTTTTGAGATACATTTTTTATGCGACGTCTTTACGTTACTCCCGGATTGTGTTCGAATCGCTTAACGGTATAGTGCCTATTCAATTATTGGAATTATACTTTTATAGTTTTTGTGGTACTAGTCGTGGCAATGAACTTTTAGGCAAAGTTAAGCGGCGGATGGTATACCACTGTTAATTCGTTTCTGCAGAAAAACGTGCATGAACTACGAGTACGTTTAATGTTTACACTAGGCTTGCATTTATTTGCGCTCACCCGTAATCTAATAAGGTATTCAAATTTACATAAAAATTGCATTACAGACGCTTGCTAGTACCTACGTAGGTACGCTATTATTTGACAGTCATTCTGACATATCTGCATTTTACAAGATTTATAGACAATTTATAAGACATCTGTAACTTCACACATAAACCGCTAAAGTTTGCAAAGTGTGCGTCAAAGGATACAGGCCGGGTCTTCGACGTCGGGCTCGGGCACGTCGAAGAAGGGGTGCGCGGCGAGCAGACGCGACGTCAGCGGCAGCACCAGCGTCGCGTGCGACGCGCCCAGGCGCTGCATGCAGCGGAACGTCGACCGCTTGTCCTGGACACAACAAACCCTTGAAACCCAACCACCTGGTGAAAGTACCCGCGACCAAACAGCAACGACGGCCCACGAAACGAAAACACTTTACGAAAGTGATGATAAGAAAAACGCTGAAAAGTTTTTGCTCGTGTTCAATCTTACAATACAATAAAAACGGTTATTTTTGACTGCATAATATTTAATTTAACACACATGTTCGTAATATTCAAAGATTGTTATTTAATAAAATATGCATCCATGCGCATTTGCTTTGTTAATGTTTTTCAGTAAGCTTAGTATTATGTTAGGGAACTTTTGCAAGTCGCTTGACAAATTTGTAATTCTGCAGCTATGCCGTTTATGTGCTTACCTGAGGATATCTCTTGAGGTTTTCCAAGATTTTATCGATGCACATTTCAAGGCAGGTCTTAGACGAGACGCTGCAGGCGCCGAGCATTCTATGAAGGCCTTCTCTGACGTCCATCGAGAAATCCTGTAAATCAAAGTTGAGTCTCACTCACGTCTCACTTCACCTGGTATTACATGTCGGAGAGAAGAACTGCGACATTTGATATAACGTGATATCAGAAGGAAATATTAATTCCATCAATAATTTTATTAGGTACATTAGAACAAACAAACGACGAAATAGTTGCGGATACTGTCTCCGTGGACATTTCGACAAAGAAAGTCGTCATGAGCGCATGTCATATTGTGACCATAATATGAACATAAGTCACAATATGACATGGTATTATGTTACAAAACACTGTTTTGCGCATCTCTAGTACGGGATATAAAATAGCGAATAGTAAAATAAAATAATACTATTGTTTATGTAAATTCACTTTCAACTAAAAACCCATGCAGATGGCTGGGAAGGCATGCTTGCTGAAACTGTACTGGGCGTTGCTCCATTTTTATTAAAGTTTAAGAATAGGGTACATTCCTGGGTACCTAAAAATAGTACATTGTGTCTTAAGGGCGGTAAGTGAGAACCATATCGAAAATACAAACTGAGACATGGATGCACAGAAAAACCAGAAAAAGAGACCAGCGCTACATAGATGTCGCTAGTGCTGCTGCATAAGTAACGTAGTAGAAATAAGCAACCTGAGATATGTATGCATAGGAAAAATTCGTGTCTATATTCCTGTCCAGCGATGGTGGTGGTGGATGGTTATAGCACGCAGCACGGATTGCTGAGGACCTGGGTTTGATTCCCAGCGCTGGTCTCTTTTTCTGTGCATCCATGTCTCAGTTTGTATTTTCGATATGGTTTCACGGGATACCCGTAAAAGTAACAAATTTGGAGTTGAAATAAAAAATACAAAAATACTCCAAAAAACCAATCATGGTAAGTGAGAAATTACGAACGCGATTATATTAGAAGCCCGAAGTCGAAAACTGAGGGCTTTAATGAGTCGATGTTCGTAATTCCAGTACCGCCCGAGCGACATACAATGTTTTTCATCACATTTCCCTCCCATCCAAGCTCCCCTGCGCGTGTGTGTCGTTCGACTCGACAGCCGGTACCCTGCAGCAGTTACCTCGAGCGCGCCGAGGATGGTCTCCAGCTGGTCCTCCCGCAGCAGGATGTGGTGCGCGATGCGCGTGAGCGAGTCGATGGCGCGCAGGCGCACGTCCTCGATCTCGTCGTTGAACATGTCCACGAGGAAGTCCAGCGACGTCGTCGCGAACACCGCGCTTTCCATAGACAGCTGGCACACCGCCTCCACCGCCGCCGTGCGGACCTCTGTAATACACCCCATTAATATCACATACAAAAATGGAACTAAATTGATAACCTAATCTTTTTGAAGTCGATTAAAAATAACGCATGTATGTCTGATGAAAGCGGACTAAAGCCGACTGCTATCCGATCACGATTGGAATTAGGAATGCAAAAGAACCTAACAATGATTAGTTTGTAATTATTATAGGATTAAGTTGTTTTTTTTTTATTTAATTTTGTATTGATTTTTTTTATTTTTACCCGACTGCCCAATGGAGGGTTATGTTTTTCGAGCGTATTTATGTATGTATGTATGTAGGTATGTATGTCCATTTCTTTGGTCCTCGCTGCAGCTTAAACGGCTAAACGGATTTTAACATGTGAGGTATCATTGGATTCGTCATAACTGTTGGAGTGACATAGGCTATTAAATATTTATATTAACATAAATTTCAAAAAAGTGTAAAATAAAATAAAATAACGAAAATACAAAAAACTGGAACAGGAGGAAAAAGAGACCAGCGCTGGGAATCGAACCCAGGTCCTCAGCAATCCGTGCTGCGTGCTATAACCCCTACACCACCGCTGGACAGGAATTTAGACACGAATTTTTCCTATGCATACATATCTCAGGTTGCTTATTTCTACTACGCTACTTATGCAGCAGCACTAGCGACATCTATGTTTTCGCTCTCATCGAGAGACGTCACATTCTATCGGTTTCACGGGATACCCGTAAAAGTAACAAATTTGGAGTTGAAATAAAACATACAAAAAGACTCCAAATAACCAATCATAAAATAAAATAAATCAAAAAAAACTAAAAGGAGGAAAATAAGCCTAGTGGTCTAGAACTCTGTTAAGTAGCTAATTTAAAGTTCAACAGTCGGGACCCATTTAAATCGTGACGCTCAAAAACTCTTAGTAATGGGTCCCGACTGTTGAACTTTAAATTAGCTACTTAACAGAGTTCTAGACCACTAGGCCTATTTTCTTCCTTTTAGCTTTGGCAGTCGGGTTTTTTGATTTATTTAATTTAATGTTTTTTTCGAGTTAATATAGTCAGCAAAGTACATGAACCTTATGACTAGTGGCATAAAGATGTATATAAATTGTTGAAATCTTGGTAACTTACATATATTTATGTCTTTGACTGTAAATATGGATTAAATAGTTTTCTAACTGTTATAATTGTGTTATAAGCTGTCACCATATTTATGGTCGATAATCGAAAAAAAACATTGATTAGGGGCTATTCATGAATGAACCAACAGAAGATTACATAATACCAAACTAAAGCAGCTTGTTTAAATCTCGCTCACTGCTTATGATAAAAACTTTGGAATTATCATCCCTACGGGCGTGAATCTTGCAGAACTTCACGCATATGTAGATAAATCCTTTAGCCTTCAACTTGGATTTGGTTAACGTGAGCAACTTCTTATTCGCCGGCGGCAAATGATCGTTAACATAGACGGTCAGCGATGTACAGTCACCAGCATTAATATCTGACACGTCCTTCCGGTTTTAGAAATAGAGTTGTATCAGATATTTATGCACGCTTGTTGTGTCAGATATTGGCGTTGGTGACTGTACCCTGGAAGCCGATTTCACCAACGGAGAACGACTTTTTCTTTCGTGCAGATGCTAAAAAGTCTTCTTTTATTTTATGTAACGGTTTGTAAAGTCGACAACAATAGACTTTTCCTTGGACTCAAATAGTGGAACTTTGGTATTTTATGGATGACCCGTTATTTGTTAAAGGTATGCGTGTGGTACCCATGAGCTCATCCTCGAGGCCATGCACGAAGGCGCCGGCCGCGCCGCCGGGCAGCAGTTGCACGGCGCCGTGGTCCACCAGCTGGCCGGGCGCGTCGTCGGCCCAGCGCCGGCCGCTGGCCCACGCCCCCGACCGCACCAGCTCCGCACCGCGCTCGTGCGCCGTGCGCTTCCTCTGTCCAAAAAATCGCAATGTACAAATAGGCTCCCTTTTTCAATAATCGTAATGCCCCGTGGGGTGGGCCCTGGGGCACACAAGAACTTGGGGCTTTTAACATTTTCGCCGCCACGTTAAATACAAAAGACATCACCCATACGCCAAGCTTCTATATTGCAATGCCTAAAATTAATGTTTTAATGTTGAACATTAACACAATTGAACGAAGGACGTACATATAGGTCACTGGCGTGGAACCTGCGGTGCCTATATATGCGTCGTTGGCGTCAAAAAGGTTAAGCTTTTATTTAGTTTTACCTGTCCCATTGTCTGTCTATGTAATCAAATCTTGCAAGTTAAATTCGACCTACTTCCGGCTACTGGTTGACTTGAAATTTGGAATACTTATGTAAATTGCGTGACAATCACAACTGGTGACAATACAATAATCTGGTAGTGACATCCTAGTAGTCCGGCCAGGATCGTCTCTGTAGGGCGGAACCCTTCAACGGTTAATGGCATCGACTGGAAATTTGGTATTCAAATGTAGTTTGGGAGACAATGCAATTTAAGTCGACAAAAAATAGTCAGCAAAAAAAAGCTTGTATTAAAAATGAAATTTTTACCAAAAACTTTTTGGAAATTAAAGAGTGAATGATCTTTTGTCTCTGCTGTGAATGTGCTACACACAAAATCAAATATTCACATAAAAATATATCTGCTCCTGAGTCCTGTAGGCGAGTAAACTCGTTAAAAGAAATGACGTTCTTACGTCCGAAAGGCGACTTAG
Organism: Choristoneura fumiferana; assembly: GCF_025370935.1. Taxonomy (NCBI): domain Eukaryota; kingdom Metazoa; phylum Arthropoda; class Insecta; order Lepidoptera; family Tortricidae; genus Choristoneura; species Choristoneura fumiferana. The sequence goes on from NC_133472.1 coordinate 17,497,028, forward strand.
CTCGTCAAGGCAATAAAGCTTTTCAGAGCCAGTTGACGAGATAACTCGTGGCTAATATTGTTAAAAATTAGGGTAACATGACGTAACTATAGCAACTCGGTATGACTACGGGACGCAATGTGTCCGGCTACGGAAGTAATTGCCGATTGCCCTAATCCACGATGTAGTATAAAAAAAATTAAAACTAGTATACCTGCTACCGGATTTAAGAGCTTATCGCACAAAACGAGTTAACTCGTCAGCCGGGCTGATAGGGTTAAGATACAAGCTTATAGAATTTCTTTTGAGTAAAATCTTCTCCACCTGTAGTGTGGTCACAACAGTGTGGTCACCTTCATATTGCTCATGAGCTGCTTGTCGAGCGTCTGCAGCAGGAAGCGGTCGGAGACGGCGCGAGTGGAGCCGAGCAGCGAGCACGCCAGCGCGCGCACCTGCATGCTGAGGTCGTTCACCGCCGAGCACATGCGCACGAACGCGTCGTCCACCATGCGCAGCGTCGTCTCGCCGTCCGACAGCGTTATCGTACTGGACACAACACACTCGCATCACACACAAAGCCTAATTGACACCGCAAGCGGAGCGGACTCATTAATGACTTAGTTTAACATACAACGATTGGCTGCATGAAAGTACTTACACTGGACCACTGTGAATTTGGTTGATGTAAATTAAACTAACGTATACAACTGCAAGGGCGGATCCAGCCAGGGTGTTAAATCCCATTGTCTAATTCTAGTTATTTTTTCGCAAATAAAACATTGAAACTTATTTATTGTTAAATAACATAAATCCAATAACAAAGTCAATTCTGCTCTTCCGTCCCAGAATAGTACATTGTGCATTAAGGGCCGTAAGAACGAGATTACTAACGAGAAGGCAGAGGGCATCGAATTAGAATACCCTAGATACCCCCTGCTAATGCTTAAAATCTGTCTTGCTACAACTGTGCTTAAACACCTTTTAAGCACAGTTGCGCTGTCAGTAACGCGTGCTTCGTTATTGGATCAACGTGCTGAAGTGCTCCATAAAAAAGTGCAAAAATAATACATTAACGATGTTGAAAAAGGATTGCATATTGTATTTTGGATAAGTACTACTTAATAGTTTTATAATGTAGTGAATTTGTGGCACAATACGCCTTCAAACTCATTAAAAACAATTATTGTTTAAATTAATTTCAATAAGTACCTATCTTCATTTAAAACGTCAAAGCCGTCAATTTGTTACGATTGTCACGCGGCGTAAACTGAATTCGACTTAATAGGGATTGACTCAAGGTATAATATTGTTTAACATCATAATACATGCTACATACAATTGAAACACTAAGTTTATGAGTTTGCATCTCTGAAGTCTTAATAGTATTACATTTCTCTCAGCCAGATTTCTCTTTATTCTTCAAACTGTTTGCAAAGTGTAAGTATTGAGTTTGAAAAGTACAAGTAAAATTTTGAGCACTGATCTCTGAGAGAACCCATTTCTATAAACCTAAAAAACATACTTTACTTACTTTTCCGGGTACTTGTTGCCGAGCAGCCATACTAGTTTGAGAGCAACTTCTCTTACAATTTCATAGTCATCAGACAGTGCTCCACAAGCTTGGTCATAGTGTGAGGCACTCAACGCATGTCCACGCTCATGGAACGTCAGCAAAGATTGAAATGCTTCACAGCGGACTCTTGCATCCTGCTCCAAGAAAAACATACCAATATAAGAACTACTTCTTAGAAGATACCACCAGAAAACTATTCTCAAAGTAACTATGACAGATATTCTAAAATTATATTGAAAATGAGGTGAGAAATTGATAAAGACTGGTAAAAAGTCTTATTCTATATTTGTTTGTAGATGATTTCATTCATTATATTTAGTTAAAATTTTCATTTAAATCCTATTAATGAAATTTTCACCTCAGCATTGGAATATTCTGATAGTAATTTCACAACAGCATCAGCTTCTGCAATAGTCTCCAATGTTCGGTCCATTTCTGGACAAATAGGGTAGAGCTCGCAGATGAGCTGGAGGCAACGGCACTTCACCATGTGGCTTGTATCCTTGAGGTTGTCACGGGCCACTGACACCAGCCGCATCATTAATATTTTATCTTCGGACAGTTTGGTACCAAGTTTCAGTAAAGTGGCTAAACCTTGAGCTATCACCTAAAAAAACAAAATAATCATTACTGACACCAAAAAAATGTATTCATTACTAATCTTCTATTAATATTCTGTTATACCTTATGTGATGTCTCATTTTTGATGAGGTGCGTTGTGAGATCTATCAAATTGTTAAGATTTGCCCCAGGACATTCAAGCCCTATGTCACAGAAAAGCCATAGTATTTTGACTTTGACAACAGAGTCTTCTTCTGATTGAAAGTGCTCTGACAGCTTCTTGACCGCTTCCTCCACATCAGACTCTTGAAACTGCAAACAGTCGGAGACGCGGAGCAACAACTGCAATGCTTCTTCACTCGACTTGCACTTCTCCAAGAGGCCAACAAATGCAGCAGCTGAACTTCCAATCAGGGGTTTCTTAACCAGATGAAGCTTCTTTGATGATGGGCCATCCTGAAATAGCAATAAACAGTTACAGAGTGCAAGAGTAGTGACTACAGGGGCCCGTTTCTCAAAGCATATTAGTCTAATAATATTAGTGTTTGTCTCATTTTTCATACAATTTATGAGGCATAACACTAATATTATTAGACTGCTTTGAGAAACAGAGCCCAGTTGTGTACTAAATATACTCTTGAAAATTTTAGTTTTAAGTTATTTCCCAACGGGTCGTGGGCTCATGGAAATATGACTATGAAGACAAATCCCAATGACTTAAAGTAAAGAGTTCATCAAGTTAATAAAATTTTAGGTTATGTAAATGAAATACCTGGAAAGATTTATTATATTCTGCTAACGCCCTCTTTTTTAATAGTGCCGCCATTATTGTAAAACAATTTCACAGGTAAATTCAATATAAACAGTTCCTTTAAAAAGTACACCAAGTTCGACTTAGTTTCAGGTTTTAAGTTTGACAACAAACGCAACAAACGAAATACACAGATAACAAACAAATTGATTGATTGGGATTGATTAGATACACAGATTAGATAAAATTCCGCCTCTATAGCAGGGCTTTAAATACCGTTAAAAAGTGGTAACGTTACCAACTGTCAAACCGATTTAACGTTAAATGATAATTAACGTTAAACGATTTACCGTTACTTATACAACTTTTTACCGGTAAAAAAATGGTAACGTTATCAGCTATTCATTAAACTAACGTTAATTCAAAAGTATCGTTAAATCATTTTAACGGTATTTATATTACTATTTACCGGTAAGCTTGGGTAACGTTAAATTTTTGATTATCCTCATTTATCGAGCGAGTATGCACGCGCTAAATTGGCAACACTCGGTAGCATAGCAAAAATTACCGATAGTGTTACTTCGGTATCGTTATAATAATGTGAATTGGGTAACGTTAACAAGCCCTACAATGTAAAGTAAAATTACCGGTAAAAATAACGGTAATTAGGTAACGTTAAATAATGTTAAGTTATCAATTAACGTTAAATTTTAATACCGGTACTAGGTATTTTTATGATTTTTACCGTTATTTAACGTTACTTATAGTGTGAATTTGGTAACGTTAACAAGCCCTGCTCTATAGTATAAAGGCAAAGTGACTATAATATACGTCGAACTTCGCATCGTATCGTCCCTCTCACTCGTATTTAAGAATAATAGCGTCAGCGGGACGGCAAGATACAAAGTTCGAATTTTGCACTTCGTAGTACAGCAGGGCTACTATGAAACTTTAAGTTCGTATCGTACAGTCCCTCTCGCTCTCGTATTAAACAGTATAAGTGTCAAAGGGACCGCACGACACGAACTTCGAGTTTGGAGTTCCGTTTCGTAGTAGCCTTGCTGTGACTAAGATTCACATAATAAGTAATAGTGCTAAATGCAGTGCTACTAGAATCTTAATAAGCGAATGATTTAATATTTCGACATATTAACAAAAGGTTTCGCTGTAGTTATTGTATTGTATGTAAGGTTCTCTTTCATAATTATTGTTTAGTTGCAGGATGTACAGTGCATATCTGTTTACATGCAGGTAGAGATACGAATGATTTTTTCACATTGTTTTTTTACGAATTGTTGGTGGAGGTAAGTAATATTCATTGTCAAAGAGGGCTATCCAATGAGGAAGGAACAAAGATTAAGTCATTGGGGCTATCGCGTATGAATTCGCCGCTAGAGGCGCTAGTGTAGCGTGAGGTCTCCGAAATGTCAAATCTCATAGTTTTTGGCCAAGCTACACGGGTTTATTTATAATTAGAATAATTTTGTGAATATTTTGCATTACCTGAAATTAATTATGGTAATTATGCGTTACGGGGCAATGAAGTCTGTGTTTTGCGACAGTTTTGTCTTTCGGAAACTTTTGTCCTCCCTTTTTTTCTGAACAAAACGGGACTACGCAACACTGTGGTTGCTCAATATTTTTATGGTACAGTTTTAAGGTGTATTAAATATGATTTTAATCTAATTTTTGTTTTCGCGCCCGTAATAAGTAACAGACTTTGAAAGCCACACTTAAAACCTCACGCAACAGTGGCGCCATCTAGAAAGACATAAAACGATAGCCCTCATTCATTAATGACTAAGTATTACGTTTCAGTGTGTCAGCTATTTTACTTACAACACAAATATTTTACAATGGCAATAATAAATTTGACAGGTGTCAATTATGAAGTAATCATACCACGAACGAAATGCTCGAGCTGTGCGCTTCGTATAGTCGGGGAATATCGTTCCGTATTAATTGTAATTGCAAATATAATATAATATAATTAAACTGCAAAGCAAAGGCGCATTTCTATTACATACTTTCGCAAATTTATCAATCAGCAAAGGGAACCTTTCGTAGATATTTATCTTTATTTCGGTGACGTAAAGTATGGCATTGACATCAAGAAATTAGTTTTTCCTATTTTGCATGCACGTAACGATTTACATAATTAATTAGTCTTTTAGTCCCTAATATCTAGCAGTAAGAATTGAGCGAGAAATTTGCTATCATTTGCTCTACATAAGTAAGTTGGTTATTTATAGAAATTTATGTTTTAGTATGGAGTGACTGGTTTTTTTATATTGTGACGTGATAATCGTAACTTTTTGATATTTAGCTAACAATGGTGAAGTGTGAATAATGCCATGTGAGCACCAGCGGGACAAGATGTCGGAGCGTCAGCTGCTGGACAAGAGCTGCTTCGGCGAGGGCGGCATGGCCGTGCCCGCGGCGCGTGGCGCTCTGCCCGACCACTGGCGCGAGTTCCTGTGCGGTGGTGGCGCGGCCTTCTGCAACATTCTCATCAGTTACCCCCTCAACAAGCTCATATTCCGACAGGTGATATACTACACTGTTTATCCTCAAAACTAACAATAAAATTAGAGGAATTCAAATGTTGTTTGTATTTTTTTACAGAATTGTTGCCCCTCACAAATATTGTGTTTTTACAGATTTCACTAAATTATTACAGTTACCAGATAAATGTAATAATTCAGTTTTTGAAATGCAATCCCTGCAATAATTAATTATTAAAACAATTAACAAGAGCAGCAATTTGTGCCCAATAGGTGCATCATCTTAGATGTTTTTTGCACATTGTCATGCAACATTTTTATTCCTTGTGTTATTATTTTTGTGATAACTACTCTTTTCATTTGTTTCTACTTTTACACAACTAAAATGAAATGAAAATAATTTTCCTCTTTTTGAACAAGAGTGAGGATTATTTCTTGTTCAGGCAGTCTAGTTTTGTGATTGCCCTAGGAAAACCGGTAAATGTTTTATGTCTGGATGGATCATACTTGTCAGTACTTTGTCTTACTGTCTTGATGTGAATAAGCAGCTCAGCAGTTCTCAAACTTTTTTGGTAAGACAAACCTATTATAAAAGTAAATATTTGCTGTAACTGTAATTTGGTCAATAACAGCTAAATTAATGGGAGATTATATTCTGCAATTTCACAGCACACAACATATTTAGTTTAATCATGGTCAGTACCTTTTTGGGGTCCCCACAGAAGCTTTTTCGAGCCCCAAGGCTCCACAGAACTCACTTTGAGAAGGGATGATCTACATAGTTGATATTTTATCATGTTTGTAGGATCTGCAATTTGTAACTGACTCTTTACAGACTAAACATACATACAAAGAATTTGAGAGATTCCAATCTTCCAACCTAACTATCCAACCCAAGTTGTATATTGGGAACTCACATAACCATCTTCGAACCTGCCTCGGGTTGGATAGTGGGAATATAATTGCTTATTAATTTTTCTTCCCATCTTCCAACCTTTACTGAATAGGGTACAGTCACAGATAATTCTAGATCTAGATAGTCAAGTTGTTGGCATGTTTGTATTGTATGTTTATATTAGAGATGTGCCGATCATGACTTTGGCCGACTAGCCGATTAGTCGGTTGTAAAGAAGCCGACTAATCGGCCGACTAGTCGGCCAAGCCGATCACAGTTTTGGGGATTTCCGTGACGCTTTGTTAACCAGCTGATTTGGGCGCAAGTCGCAACCGACGCCTGTAAGCGTCTCGGAACCTGTTTATTTTATTTTATTTGTATTATTTTATTTCTAGATTTTTGCTTTTGTATCTAACAAAGCGGTGTTTTTGTGAAAAAAATATTGTGTAAAATAATGCCTACTATTATTGTTCATTAAAGTGAAAGAGCTAAAAAAAATTAAAATTTAATCCAAAAGGCCTATGTCCAGCAGTGGACGTCTTTCGGCTGACATGATGATGTCAAACAGAAAGTCTCGTGCAAGGACTTTATGAACAATTAGACAATGATTCCCGTAAAGTCAAGTAGGTATAACTAATGCCAAAATATAATTTCTCGTGTGGACAAGGAAAAACAGTAAATACTACAAAAATTAACAGCTTAAGGTTTTTATATAGGTAATGTAATTCCCCCTCTGTGTACCTATACCTACATGAAAATGAATATTTTATTAAAATATACGTACAAAGTAAGAAGCCGGATAGTCGGCGCTTTTTGCCGACTATTCGCCGACTAGTCGCCGACTACGAAAGTGGCCGGATAGTCGGCTTTCCCGACTAGTCGGCGACTAGTCGGCACATCTCTAGTTTATATTTATGTAGGTTTGTATATTTGTCTGTATCTAGCCACTCACATGGTTTGAGTTTTGAGTTGAACTCTATTCATATAACAAAATAAGAGTGTTGACAAGCAGCTAGAGTAGCATGTGAGTGGCTAGATTTTACTGGCGATAGCAAATATAATCAAAAATCTAAGTACCTACTCAATCGTCACGCAAATTGTCTCTTGTTTCAAGATATCATGATATCAAACCTTTTCTTATAAATGACAATAGTAGTCAAAAGTATTTATCAATTTCTCAGTTTTTGCTCTTATTATAACAATTCCATTGGAAATGTTACTCCTACTGCTGAACCCAGCCCGTGGCGTGACGCCTTGTAAATACATTTATTTATTTGAAAAGAGGCAAAGGCGGAGTGCTTTTATATGGAGGCTTTGAATACCTTATACTTTATAGGAAATATTATATGTAAGCACTTTTTGTTTTTTTGTTTGTTGGTGACTGTACTTATGTTTTGGTAGGAAGATGGGAAGAGAAATTAACAATCAATTATATTCCCACTATCCAACATGAGGCAGGTTGGAAGATGGCACTGTGAGTTCCCAATATCCAACCTGGGTTGGATACCTAGGTTGGAAGATGAGAATCACTCAAGAATTCGTAAATCCTTTATACTCATAACTAGCTTTTGCCCGCGACTTCGTCCGCGTGTACTTTAGTTATCAGGGCATATGTTTTAATTAACTCCCGTTATAATTGTGACATTTGTATCTGTGTGCATAGCAAAGTACTGCCGTAATACTATTGTTACAGTTTACAAAAGTACTTCACTATAAATAACATTTTTTACCAGTTTTGAAGCTAGTTTATGAAAAGTTTTATTCAAAGCATGAGAGCAAATTAATTATCTCACGTGTGCTTCCGGAGAGAATCGAACCTTACTCTAGAACCCGAAGTATATATTCGAAATTGCGCTGTACATAATATACTGAGCAGCACAAAATTTGACCCACTCGCCATACATAATTATTTTTAAAAGATAAATAAGAACGGATAATCACACAAAAATTATGCTTATATTAATTATGCAGTAGGTACCTAACTTAAAAATTATAAAATATAATAATAATATTATTGATTTTATTATCCACAACCCGATGAGTAATTTTTAAGCTAGGTAGCTACTGCATAATTATTTGCAAATTTATTTCACAAATCATTTTAAATATCAATTTAATTTCTACATTTTAGTTGTACATTTTGTATGAAAAACCCCCTCCCCTATTGAAGTGGCCAACACCATGCGGATCATTTTAAATTGTGACCAGCCATATTTTTAGGCTAGAAATAAGGAAGTCTCATAGAAACTCCCCCTAATAAGTCGAAAGCTACTTCTTCTTTCTTTATCTCTGCCTACGCAGATCATTTTTATTTTTAATCAGGACCCTGTAAGTATAACAATTTTCATAATGCTGTCCAGAAATGAGAAAATTTCCATACAAACTTTACCTAGAGGGGGAATTTAATCCATTTCACCTAGACAGATAATTTTACATTGTAATCGAGAACTTATATACCTATTTCCTATTTTCATACCTCTAAGGCCAAAAATTAGAAAATTTCCATATAATCTTTACCCCCCATTTTACCCTTTTAGGGGGGAATTTTATCCACTTCACTTACACAGATAATTTTTAATTGTAATCGAAAACTTATACACCTATTTTCATACTTCTAAGTCCAGAAATGAGAAAATTTCCATACAAACTTTACCCCCCCCCATTTTACTCCTTTAGGGGGGAATTTTATCCATTTTACCTATATAGATAATTTTTAATTGTAATCGTGAACTTTTACACATATTTTCATCCTTCTAAGTCCAGAAATGAGAAAATTCCATATAAACTTCACCCCCCTATTTCACCCCCTTAGGGGATGAATTTCTAAAAATCCTTTCTTAGTGCTCACTTACATCATAAAAAGAACCCTTGTACCAAATTTCCAGTTTCTAGGCCCCGTGGTTTGGGCTGTGCATTGATCTATAAGTCAGTCAGTTTCTTCTTTTATATATATAGAAATACCTATCTGTAGTTATTTTAAATTAAGAATAGAAAGGTTTATTGTTGTGTCATGATCTTTTCAGATGATGCATGGAGTAGAAACAACTTTTGCATTAAATCAATTGCAAAAAGAAGGGGCAGCTTTCCTGTACCGGGGGATGCTTCCGCCGCTGATGCAGCGCTCACTGTCCATGTCGCTGATGTTTGGAGTATATGATGAGTGTCTGCAGCCTCTCCTCAACCACAATATTAACCCATATGTAGCCAAGTCAGTTGCAGGAGTGGTAGCTGGTTGTGTTGAAGCTACACTAATGCCATTTGAGCGGCTCCAAACTTTACTTATCCATCCAAAATACCACAAAGAGTTTAAAAACACTGCACATGCTATTCGAGATATTGCAAGAAGGTATGGTATCAAGGAGTTTTACAGAGGGCTTACTCCTATATTGATGAGAAATGGTCCTTCAAATGCAATGTTCTTCATTATCCGTGATGAAGTCCGGCAATTGCTGCCACCACAAGACCAGTTGTTCTACAAGACCTTGCAAGATTTCCTAGCTGGAGCCTCTATTGGCGCTTTCCTCAGCACGTTGTTCTATCCCCTCAATGTTATTAAAATCGCTATGCAGTGTGAGTTGGGCGGGCCCCACAGAACTATAGCATATGAATTTAGGTATATCTTGCGTAAAAGAGGCTCGAAATTTACTAATTTCTACCATGGGGGTTTGCTTAACATTTCTAGAGCATTTCTGAGCTGGGGGATAATTAATGCTTCATATGAAATATTTAGGAAAATGCTATATAGCTAGTCAGCTGATGAAAATGGTTGCTGTTAATTTATATTTGATATTTATTTGTATGTTTTAAGACCTTTTGGTGCTGATGTGTAAATAGTTCCCCATGTTATGTGTTCTTGCACAGATTATGTTAAGTAGCAATTTTTTACAAAAGGCATTTATGTTGATGTAATGAATACCTAATCAAGTCAGTTAAATGTGAGTGCTCTTTTATGAATAATGTATAATAAAATATAGTATTATTAATTATCAATCAGTTGAAGTACCAATGATGTACAAATTATGTAGTAAATCTGGTCATTCCAAAATACGGATAAAAATAGGTTAATCGACTGTTTGGTGTTGTTGAAATTTTTTCCATTAAGATTAACACTACGACTTGCGATCTATTGTGACGTGATTAAGTTGGATGTGCTCTAGGTTGGTAAATATCTAAAGTGACTTTTATGTTACTTTACCTACTCGAAAATCGGTAGACTGAATTCAGAAATGCTACTATTAGATTATATTAAGGAGCTAAATTTCAACAACAAAAACTAAATTGACCTAAATACGAACGTTAATTGTAATTGATAGGTGTCCAACTAGTAGCGTGAGCTTTATTATTTTAGAAATCTCATTCAAGAATAGTTTTTAGCACACGCCTTTCAGCCCTCTGTTGGAACGTTATTTAATGCGCAGTATCCCGAAGACTTTAATATGAAACAATATATACTAAGCTGCAATAATTTGGCCCTCAAATGTATGCAGTAATAGGTAATTTTGTATGTAGTGGGCCAAATTTTGTGCCGCTGAGTATATTTGCAGTTCTAAGTACGATATGCATCAGGCTAGATTGACGAGTGTACAATCACGCGACATTACAGCCCGGGAAGCGTGAACAATAACCACTAATGCCACAATACCGACTGAAATCACAAGGTGGCATTGCCAAATGTATGTGCAATAGTTACACAAAATAAATGAAATTTGAAACAAGTTTTTTTTTTAATTTCAAGTTGTAATTCACGTGTCCATGGTAAAATCAATTTTCTGGTTAATAAAACAACACTCGTAAAATATTTGAGAAATGAAAAGAAGTAGCAGTATCGTATGTAACTACTTCCGCCGTCGAAATAATAAAAAAATATTTATGTTAAAAATGTAAAGTTCGGCGGAGTAAAAAAAATGGCATATCTGGTCTTAAATAAACTTGGCACGTTTCTGTTAATAATTTTCGCACATTTCGGTAAGCATTTAGGTAGAAGTGTAATTTTATATGTTGTTCATTTTTAGGGTCCCGGAGCCAAAATGGCAAAAACGGAACCCTTATAGTTTCGTCAAGTCCGTCAGTCTGTCTGTCTGTCTCTCAGTCCGTCCGTCCGTCCGTATGTCACAGGCATTTTACTCGAAAACTACAAGATGTATATCAATGAAATTTGGAGTACAGATGTCTTGTCAAAGCCGCTATTTAGTTCTGTAGTTAAATTACAAATATAAATATTTATAGGGGGGGCACTGCATACACGTAACAGAAATTGAAAAAAAAAAATTAACTTGCATCGTTGACGCAACATGTGTGTGGCACATAGTTCGACAGCTCTTTTGAAAAGATAGTAAGGTTTCTCAAAAACTTTTTTTATTAAGTGAAGATTTCCGGAAATAATCGCTCCCAAAGAAGCAAAAATTGTGTCCCCCCCCCTCTATCTTGTAAACTGATTTTCCAAAAAATATGGAAAGGTAACGCGTAATAAATACTTTCAACGAAAATTGGTTTCAACATGATCGGATCGTTTTTGAGTTATTGCCGAAAAACTGCGCTTCTCAACAAAAGGACGTGAGTGCCGTGAATATACGCTCTTTTTCTGGTAATAGATTTAGACTGTAGTAAGTGCTTTAATTGTGTTAAGTATAACGCACATAATATTACTTATTTGTTTTTTTTTTCGTAATGGCTACGGAACCTTATCTTGGGCGTGTCCGATACGCTCTTGGCCGTTTTTTTTATTTATTTTAATTTCGCTTAGCATTAGGTGATCGAATAAAAAAAATACATAAAGCCTCTTAAGTCTTAACGTTTGCCCCAAACTTTGCTCTTGATAATACCTATACCTACATGGTGTCCCGGGAATTACGGATTAATATAAAATCTATTCAAAAGCCACATTTTCCACGCCACATCTAAAAAAAGGCTTTGAAAAGTTGTCTTTTTGATTCCTGAGTACAATGTGCGTATTTCAGTAGTGCACGGTAACGAGCGGCCGACGTACCGCGCGGACTACATTTACGAGAAGGCTTTCGACGCGTTCTACAAGGTGCACCACGCGGCGGCGAGCTGGGCCGTGGCGCGCGCGCGCTGCGAGGCCGAGGGCACGGCGCTGCTGGTGCCCGCCTCGCTGGACGAGGCCGACAGCATGCCCGTGCTCACCGCCAACATCCTCACCCGCTACCAGGGCGTCTTCGTCGGCATGCACGACTTGTACTCCGAGAAATTTTTCGTCACCATCAACGGTTTGTAGCTTCAAACCCCGTCAAGCAAGGTTAAAGCTGCGCGTCCACTGTATCGCAATCGAGCCGTACAGAGCGGACGGATTTGTTGCTTTGTATACATTTGTATGGAGCAGAAATGCCGATCCAGTGCACGCAGTCGCAGTACCATATGAAGCGTTTTTATTGGTTCATGTTCATGATGCTTGAAACTTAGCCTAATCCTAGAGCTAATCTTGTTCTGTTACCCAGAGGCGCTTTACATCCCATTGCAGCCTATATACCTACGTCCCACTGCTGGGTCCAGGCCTACTCTCAGAATAAGAGGGTTTTGGCCGTAATTCCCACGTGGGTCGTCCAGTGCGGATTGGGAGAACTTCTCACACACTATTTGTATTGCTTCATAGGTTTGTGCTGGTTACCTCACGATGTTTGCCTTCATCGTAAAGTTCGTGGTAAATTTCAAATGTAATTTTGCACATCTCCAATCTCCATCTATCTATGCTAGATATCTCCATATTCAAGAAGTCGTTGTTAGATCAATGGAAAAAAAACCGGCCAAGAGCGTGTCGGACACGTCCGAAATAGGGTTCCGTAGCCATTACGAAAAAAATAAGTAATATTTTTCTAAGGATTTCGTATTTCATACGGAATCTTCCTAGTTTAGGTATATTTTATACCTTAGGCTGCTATTTAAGAGTCAAACTACTAATAATTCTCAAGCAAACTTAGCCGTTATATTATAGGTGTCCTTAAAAGTTTGATATACTTACTACCATCCTAAATTTTATCAAACGACGCTCGATTTTAATGAAAATTTGCACAAAGTTGAATATTTCGCAAAAAAAACAATGAAACGAAAAATCGTCTTAGCAAACCCCTATCCAACGATACTCCACACTATAGGGTTGGATGAGAGAAAAAAATCACCCCCACTTTACGTCTATGGGAAGTACTCTAAAAAAAATTTTTTTAAATTTTTATTGTACCATTTTGTCGGTCTAGTTTACATATAAATCCGTGCAAAATTACTGCTTTCTAGCATTGATAGTCCCTGAGCAAAGCCGCGGACGGACGGACAGACAGACAGACATGGCGAAACTATAAGCTATAAGGGTTCCGTTTTTGCCATTTTGGCTCCGGAAACCTAATTAATAAAGTTATGAATTTATGATATGATAATGAATCATACCTCTAGATACCTAACACTAGTAGTAGGTACGTTAGTACTATTATATATATTCTGTGCTTTGAGTAGTAGTATAAAAAACACAGTTCCCATTGTTAGATCGTTGTTCGTTTTCATGTTTTTTTTTTCAGAAAAAGTTAAACCCCTCTTGGTTATGTCGACGATTGGGACGTTTACATTAGGCAACTTACAATATTTGCAGTGTGCGTCTTCAAGTGTTGTGTTTTATTATTTAGGAATAGGTTAAATGGTAGACAGAGGTACAGTCGAGTTCGTAAACTTCTGAGCAAAAATTTGATACAACATATGTGAACACGCTTCTACTCCGTTAACAATAGAGTCGTGTTTAGATATTTTTTAATTAAATTTTTGCTCATAAGATAAAAACTCGACGGTACCTGAGTAGGTACAATAAAAATGCCCATTGTTACGCAAAACTTTAATAACAGTCCAAATCAAAAACACCGATTAGTTAAAATTACAACAAAATAACATAATTATCTAAATAGGTATTTTTGCTAATCATATTCATTATTAAAAACTGGAACAAGTGAGAGTCGGACTCGTCCGCTTAGGATTCACTACAAACTTGTTAGGTAGGTAAGGTATCTATCAATATCCAGTATTAGCAGAGCCCCTTTCCTAAGCAAAATGTACGCGGTGTAGGGTAATATCAATTTTTTACAGACACGTAATAGTACATTGTGTCATAAGGGTGGTAAATAAGGAATTACGAACGAGAGTCTATTAGAAGCCCGAAGTCGAAGACTGAGGGCTTTAATGAGTCGATGTTCGTAATTCTAGTACCACCCGTGAGACATACAATGTTTTTCATCACATTTGCGAGTAAAATTATATATTTGTAAAAGAAAAACTATTATTTTTTCAAAAATTGCTGATACCGCTGACTGCGCTCTTGGCAGTGCCAGCTCAGCATATGCATGGCGTGCGTGTGCAGCGCGCGCACGGAGCAACAGCACGCCATGCAGTAACAAACCCATTTACCGACCTTGGGCTTCATGACATGAAAATTAGTACGGGCAATGACTCATTTACCGGCCACGGGTTTCATGACAAGCACATTAAGGTCGAGGGTTTTATTTGGGGGGTTGCAACCAAGGTAGCCTGCATGTTACGACACTGTTTACGAGCAAGTGTGATGAAAAATACAGTAAACCACGTAAAATACAGACGTAAAAAATTAGATTTTTAGACTAAGTTTTGATTCGCGGGCAATTTGTGTGGAAACATATTTTTTATTGCGTTGACTGTTTACTCACACGTTTGATTTTATCACTGCTCTATTGTGTCTCTATTACTAGGTAATACCCTAATTTACACACTACTACACAACACTGCCTTACTAGCAGACCTTAGTATTCAATGTTCATTTTTGCTTGATACCTCCGCGCTTTCTTGAGAAAACGTCTTCACAGACGGACAGATGGACAGACAAACGAACAACAATCCGTCAGTCAATCCATTTTTTTCCACGAAGTTAAGAAACCCTAAAATAGTTATTTATGTGGCTGGTGCATAAAAAGTATGAGTGTCGTTTTATGAAACGAGCCGAAGGCGAGTTTCATAATAAGATCACACGAGTGTTTTAATGCCTAATTATGTATAGCCGCATACATAACTTGAAGTACCTACCAAAGCTTAAATAAAACAGATAATAAAAAACTAAAGTTTTATTTATAATAATTATTATTATCTATATGCATGTCATAAGTTTTCTACAATATGTACAGATATGCATTGTTAAAAAAAGTATTACCGATACTTCAATGTAAACATTAAGATGCACCCGCAGATACCAGGTTTCTTAATAAAGGCCATTTGATAGTCGTTTCTGAACATATAATAGGGAAGTTATGCATGTAGATAAAATATATTACACAAGGATTAACAAAACTGCATGAATTCTAAGTAGGTATACAATGTGTTACCGGCAGCCTGCCTTTTTTTCAGGGACGTTAAAGTAACGTATTTCTGTAACTTAACCATGACATTAATTTAATAAATTAAGTAAAGTTCAGACTTTGTTAACTTTCTAACAAAATTAGAATTGCTAGCAATGTAGAGCAAAGTAAATTGACAAGTAATAATCAAAGTATCCGTCGGCCTGTCATTTACACTTCCCTACTTGTCAATTGACTTTGCTGTACATTGCAGGCAATTATAATGTTGTTAGAAAGTTAATAAAGTCTGATTTTTAGTTTATTAATTAAATTAATGTCATGGTTAAGTTACAGAAATACGTTACTTTAACACACACACACACACAAACATGACGCCTGTATTCCCAAATGGGGTAGGCAGAGCACACGAAACGTTACCGCTTCGGAGCCACTTTTAGCAATTTTAGGTTTTACGTTTTACTTTAACCTCCCTTAAAAAAACCTGGTTGCCGCCACACTGTAGATAGGAGCGGTGTACTGTTTTAATAGAGCAGAGACCCGTCTCACGCAGTGCTGCTTTATTAGATGACATGAAAGAAGCGCGTGTTACCGGAGGCCCTAAAGTAGCGGTGCTGTCGGCAGGCTCGGCGCTCGCGGACTCGATCCTGGAGCTGCTGTGGGAGAACATGGAGCCGCGGCACCTCGGCGGCCGCTGCGTGGCCATGCGCCGCAGCGGCCGGCTATTCGTGCACCACTGCCACGACGCGCTGCCCTTCATCTGCAAGACCAAGACGACGGACCTCACGTACCAAGCGAGTTGCGACACCTATCAGTCATCTGACATGAACAGTAAGTCAATCAGAGGACGTAGCATAGGCTTTAGTCATTATCGCGAAAGCTATAGGTGCAAATCTTTTGACATTATATGTATACGGTTTTCTCCCTATGGTCCGGTCCACTTAGCAGTCTATAGATACGCTGACTGGACCGCAGCATGTAGAACGCATCCACTTACTTTATGTGCACGAAAAAGCTACTACTTGAGGAACGATGACCTTAGGATTAAGAAGCTTTTTTCGAAACAGCTACATCTTTTAATATATAACATTCTCGGATCACAATGATTTTAACCCAACTCCTCCGAAACGGCTTGACCGATTTTCATTTTTATTTTTTTATATATATTCGGTAGGTCTGCTCTGGGAATAGGACGTAAGCTATTTTTCATGCCCCTATGTATTAAGGGTGGCCCACCCCAATTTTTTTTTGTAATTTATTTAAAATATATATATATATATATATCACCACTCACGCGCGGATCACTTTTTAGGGTACCGTACCCAAAGGGTGCTAACGGGACCCTATTACTGAGACTCCGCTGTCTGTCTGTCTGTCCGTCTGTCACAGGGCTCTATCTCTTAAGCCGTAAAAGTTAGACACTTGAAATTTCACAGATTATGTATTACCGTGGCCGCTATAACAACACACACACACACACACACAAACATCACGCCTGCATTCCCAAATGGGGTAGGCAGAGCACACGAAACGTTACCGCTTCGGAGCCACTTTTAGCAATTTTAGGTTTAAAGTTTGACAAAAGAAAGGTACAATAGTGACAGGTTGCTAGCCTGTCGCCTACGGTATACCTTAACCTATATCCTTTGTCGCCTCTTACGACATCCACGGAAGAAATGGAGAGGTGTAATTCTAACCCGACACCACACGGGAGCGACACCACACGGGTGTGGTATAACAACAAATACTAAAAATAAAATAAAGTTACAAATTAAAGGGGGTGTCATATAAGAAACGTGTCTTTTTCAGATGATATTATAAATTATATTTATAAAAGCTTCAATAATATAATATAGTGGCTGTCTAGTTGTGTGGTTTATTCGTTTTTGGTTTTTGTGGTAAATTAATAAAGCGATTTATGAACCACAAACCTCAATGAAGCCAACTTTGATAAAGCGATCGCCAAATCCACACCGTATTTAACACTATTTACAAGGTTTATAATACTTTTTTATAATGTTTAAAATGTATTCACACAATTTATTGACAAAAACGCTCAAACTTAAAACTTAGCGGTAACGTTTCGTGTGCTCTGCCTACCCCATTTGGGAATACAGGCGTGATGTTTGTGTGTGTAATAAACTATTAACTTAATATTTATTTGTATCATTTAATTACGTTCATAAAATACCTACAACATGAAAAGTTTAGCTAAAAGCTAACACCGACTTTCATTCATTGTCTGTTAAGTAGGCGGTACGAAGTTCGTCGGGACAGCTAGTTATAGGTACTCTAAATATTGTTTTAGATAGGTAGGTAGTATTAGTGTTACTCGTTACTGTTTATAATACGACCTCCACTCATGGCCACTGTTCACGAAAACCAAGCCTTATTTCCACCTGAATTATTTACTGTTACCAAGTAGGCCAGCAAAAGGTACCTATATACTATTTTGACTCGTCGATAGCTTGTCCTTCGCCATTCAACAGTTATGAAATATTAAACAGATTGGGAGCTGGCGCCTAACGGGCATTGCTACATGTCGCACGCTGAGCCGCAAACTTGGTATGACGCTTATGCGACATGTCTCGCTACCGGAGGCTTCCTGGCCATTCTAAACAACCGCAGTGAGGCCGACTACGTCAGGGACCTTTTCAAGCGTCTCGGAGAGCGAAGAATACCAGAGAATGATTTTGCTTTTTTGGGCTTCAGTGATCTGTTCCAAAGGCACCACTACAGGACCGTTCACGGTAAATACCTTCATTGAAGTGTTGATCTTTACGTTAAATCGATAAGTGTTTTTACCCGACTGCCCAAAGGAGGGATATGTATTTATCAGTTGGGACACAGTCGGGACCCATTACTGGGAATTTTCGAGCTGGTCACGAATTTGAATGAGGTCTCGACTGTTGTTGAATTTTAAGTTACTCGACGGAGTTTTAGACTAGCTACTAGACCGGTTTTTTCTTTTTACCAAGTTTTTATTTAATGTTCATTTAAGGCGGTTTTTTTTTAACCGCTGTAAACCGCTGTAGTGACTCAAATGAGTATCAAATCGTCAAATCAAATCAAATAACAGAGACCAAATTAAAATTAGTAGAAAAAAAACAATGCCTGGTATAGTTACATACATTCGGTAGAATATACGACTAAATTCCTGAACTTGTTAGGCACCAATAATCAAAGAACTGAAGAATGTAATTAAAATATTTAGGGGACCGGTTAGAAGATGTCGGGTATGCTGACTGGGACATCCAGTGTGCTCAGAACGGGAATTTGTCGGCTTATCGGCGCTGCGGCGGTATGCGGCGCAGCGGGCTGCTCTCTACCGGCGACTGCGATACACCTGCTGCCTTCTTCTGCGAAAAGAAAGGCCAGAACGAGACCAAACTTCGCAGTAACGTACCCAACATTGCCGCGTACCACCACTACCGAGAGAAACTATTAAAATTTGATAAAAAAACTTACTTTGTTTTTTAAGTCAACAAATTGCTTCTTTTTAGAAGATATTATGAAAAGTAGGTACCTAATTGAAAAAGAAAAGAACAAAAGAATGTTCTCGGTTTAAATTACTTTTTCATCACACTTGGTCGTAAACAGTGTCGTAACATGCAGGCTACCTTGGTTGCAACCCCCCAAATAAAACCCTCGACCTATATGTGCTTCTCATGAAACCCGTGGTCGGTAAGTGAGTCATTGCCCGTACTAATTTTTTTGTCATGAAGCCCAAGGTCGGTAAATGAGTGTGATACTGCATGGCGTGCAGCAGCGCGGCGCGCGCACGTCGCGCACATGCTGCGTGGGGTGGGGCGGCGCGGAGGCTGGCGCTGCCAAGAGCGTAGTCAGCGGTATCGGCAATTTTTGAAAAAATATTAGTTTTTCTTTTACAAATATACAATTTTACTCGCAAATGTGATGAAAAACATTGTATGTCGCACGGGCGGTACTAGAATTACGAACATCGACTCATTAAAGCCCTCAGTCTTCGACTTCGGGCTTCTAATAGACTCTCGTTCATAATTCCTTGTTTACCGCCCTTAAGACACAATGTACTATTACAATGCACGTGCTCGGAAAGTGCCTCTTGACGTGGGTCAAC
Source organism: Choristoneura fumiferana (assembly GCF_025370935.1). Taxonomy (NCBI): domain Eukaryota; kingdom Metazoa; phylum Arthropoda; class Insecta; order Lepidoptera; family Tortricidae; genus Choristoneura; species Choristoneura fumiferana. The sequence continues at coordinate 17,516,701 of NC_133472.1, forward strand.
ATATCCATAGAAAATTAGTGATTCCTGCACGCATCCACAAGTGTGCAGTAAAGTTGTATGGATTTTACTTACCGCACTTGTGCGGTAAAGTAACTTTTTAAATTGCCATATGATGTCCAAACTATTGTTAAAAAAATAAGTCTAAAGAGTCGTTATAGTTAGGCTTTGAACAAATAAGAAAACGTTTGATGCAACCAACTGAATATTTACTGATAAGATAATACAGATTAAACGCGACAGAAAAGAGAACGTTATTTTTTTTTCATGTAAACTCGTATTTTAATTCCGTCTAAAGTTATGAAAAAAAAGGGAATAAATTCTTGAGTCCAATTCGGACCGTGCGACGTCAAGCGCGCGCACTCGAAAGTTAACCAATGAGCTTCCAGTGCGCGCGCACGACGTAGCACGAACCAATCATGGTGACCCGTTCGCGCCTGTCATGAAACCCCGCCAAAGTAATGTTCATGAGTTCAGTCCGGTGAACTAATTTTTGATGAGTAAATTAAAATGAAGAGTTTAAATGATGAATTTATATCTGACTTTACGCCGCCTTACGTCCTCCACGAAGCACATATTGTCAGTGACAAACTCAATGCTGAACAAAATACGTGTACTATAATATACATACCTAAGTTAATAAACATCGTAAATTGATAGAATAATCTACTTCTACACGCATGGATATTATAACATCTACCGGTATGTCTTATTCTTATTTATTTGCTTTTCTCTATTAGAATTAGTGAACCAGTTTTGATTTATTTCAAGTTCCAAAGCCAAAAAATCTCAGATTTACGGTAACTTTTTGTTAAGAGCTGGTAGATTAGATACATAATACATATACTTGATGTTACTTAACTATTACAGGGATTTATTCACGGGTTGCACTGATATTTAACATTATAGGAGCGTGCACTCCTCCATAAGGACTAGCCAATATAAGTGTGGAAAATGTCAAGCAACAAGGGCTAATAATTAATCATAAAAAATCACGATACTAAAACAGTCTCCTTTACCCATCATTAGTAGCTGTAGCTGTTCTAATCTTCTGAGTCAATGATTGTTATGAAAGTTGGTTTAATAAAGTGTATACGTTAACGATTTTGGTTCGGCATGCATGTCGGTATGTATATCTACCGCCTGCTACTGTAGTAAAAGGAGTATGGCAAATAAATGATGTAGTCACTGCCTCGATTTTTTTCCTCGCTTAATGCATTGTAAAACGTTGTATGATATACGTGTCGAAAGTAGGAAATTCCCAACTCGTGCCGGCTCAAAATACTCGCTTCGCTCGTGTTTCAAGTTCTCCGCCACTCGTTGGGAATTGCCTACTTTCCGCACTTGCAAGTGCGGATTTCACTCATGTTCACCGGACTGAACTCATGAACATTACTTTGGCGGGGTTTCATGACAGGCGCGAACGGGTAACCATGATTGGTTCGTGCTACGTCGTGCGCGCGCACTGGAAGCTCATTGGTTAACATTCGAGTGCGCGCGCTTGACGTCGCACGGTCCGAATTGGACTCAAGAATTTATTCCCTTTTTTTTCATAACTTTAGACGGAATTAAAATACGAGTTTACATGAAAAAAAAAATAACGTTCTCTTTTCTGTCGCGTTTAATCTGTATTATCTTATCAGTAAATATTCAGTTGGTTGCATCAAACGTTTTCTTATTTGTTCAAAGCCTAACTATACGACTCTTTAGACTTATTTTTTTAACAATACTTTGGACATCATTTGGCAATTTAAAAAGTTACTTTACCGCACAAGAGCGGTAAGTAAAATCCATACAACTTTACTGCACACTTGTGGATGCGTGCAGGAATCACTAATTTTCTATGGATATGTTGACCCACGTCAAGAGGCACTTTCCGAGCACGTGCATTGTAAATAACTATTTCATCACACTTGCTCGTAAACAGTGTCGTAACATGCAGGCTACCTTGGTTGCAACCCCCCAAATAAAACCCTCGACCTTAATGTGCTTGTCATGAAGCCCGTGGTCGGTAAATGAGTCATTGCCCGTGCCCGTACTAGAATTACGAACATCGACTCATTAAAGCCCAGTCTTCGATTTCGGGCTTCTAATAGACTCTCGTTCGTAATTCCTTGTTTACCGCCCTTAAGACACAATGTACTATTTTCACTTCTCATGCTCTAAAATATAGCCTTACGAGGCGGAAGTAAAGTGAGTACTTTAGCCCATAGGGAGAAAAGGTAATTAATTTTTTAATTTACTTCGATAGACTTAGATAAACTCAAACAGCCAGTAGGTACTTTCTTAGTTTTTGGCATAAAATAAGATTGTGTGTGGACTGTGGTTTTCATGACGAAAATGTTATGTTCTTACCCCCTTATTCATAAAACTTAACAAGCCTATGTTAACTAACAAATGCTTTGTCCCTTTCTAACAAATACAAATGTCGAAGTGACAGATAAGGACAAACGAATTTTAGCGGCATTTTAACTAAAATAGGTTTAATTGTCGTTTATGAATAAGGGGGTTAGTCTACGTGGTCTTAGTTCTATGCATTTTCCGCATAGAAGGTGGCGCCATTCCATTTATTCCAGTTTATTTATGGACCATTTTTCCGATACGATTTTGTTATATCTGTGTCTGGATGGAAAAAAATACTTACCGCGAAAATCTTTGAAATTGTTGTAGAGCGTAAATCATAAACGATAAGTTAATTGATTATTCTCACAATGTCGTCAAGTCATTGTGAAAATTATGATGTGGAGCAAAGAGCAAAAGACATAATTGATAATCTTTTGCCGCCGAAATCTAGAAAGATTTATTTAAAATCTATGAAAGTTTTATTAGGACGACCAGATGGTCTAGTGGTTAGAGAACCTGACTACGAAGCTTGAGGTCCCGGGTTCGATTCCCTTGTCGGGGCAGATATTTGTATGAAAAATACGAATGTTTGTTCACGGGTCTTGGGTGTTTAATATGTATTTAAGAATGTATCTGTCTGTGGTATCTATATGTATATAATTATATTTATCCGTTGGTTAGTACCCATAACACAAGCTTTGCTAAGCTTAGGTACTTTGAGACTAGGTCCCGTGATATTTATTTATTATTTTATGGACTGGAGGAATAAGAAACGCATTAATTCATTCACAGAAATGTTTTTTTTTTCTCGCAATCGAAGTTAAAATAGAGTTTTCACCTCGAGACTAAAAGTCAATGTAAACCCTCGGATAAATAGACACCCTCGCTAAAGCTCGGGTGGCTAGCCACCTCGGGTAAATATTGGCTTATTTTAGTCCCATGATAAAAATATACTATTATATCCATCCTTACCGCTAAACAGACTGGAATCATCATGCAGCTTTAAGGCTTCTATGGTTAATCTCCACAGCTCGTTTGCGACATCATCATCTTGGCATTGTTTAGATGGCAGCGCTACAGCACAGTCGCTGAAAGTATGCAAATAGGTATACTTTAAATAACGAAAAAAACCCCCAATTCAAATCCGATGCGATGATATTTTCAGCCATTAATAAGGTAAGTACCTACCATGCCAAAAATGCGAAGTCACGAATCACGGACATTATTTTATTACTAGCTTTTGCCCGCGACTTCGCCCGTGTGGAATTCGGTCATCGCGCGCTGTTCCCTCGGGAAATGTGCATTTTTCCGCGATAAAAAGTATACAATGTACAAACACACACTCTTTCGCATTTATAATATTAGTAGTGTAGGAAATAAAGGTAGTGGACCCCAACAGTAATTCCTCTGCCAGAAAAAACTTTATAATTAGTACGATAAAGTATCAATAAATAAAAAGTTTTGTATAAATTTCCAAAGAATAATATTAATAGGATTTAAGTAAATACTCTAAATACCTAAAGTCTTAAATCATTAATCGGACAGACAGACAGACAGACAGACATGGCGAAACTATAAGGGTTCCGTTTTTGCCATTTTGGCTCCGGAACCCTAAAAGTCCAAAAAAGTAACGAGCGTATTAAAAACTAAACATATCGGGAGCAGTGTGTAGGGAGCGGGGTGTAAGCGGGATTTTTAGGATTCCGGAGCCAAAATAGCTAAAACGGAACCCTTATAGTTTCGCCATGTCTGTCTGTCTGTCCGTCCGCGGCTTGGCTCAGGGACTATCAGAGAAAACTGTAATTTTGCACGGATATATAATATATGAAATATGCCGGCAAAATGGTACAATAAAAAAATTTAAAAAAAAAATTTTTGTTTAGTTAAGTAGGTATAGACGTAAAGTGGGGGTGACTTTTTTTTCTCATCAAACCCTGTAGTGTGGGGTATCGTTGGATAGGTCTTTTAAAACAATTAGGGGTTGGCATAAACGATTTTTCGATTCAGTGATTTGTTTGCGAAATATTCAACTTTATAGTGCAAATTTTCATTAAAATCGAGCGTCCCCCCCCCCCCTCTAAAATCTAAACCGATGGGTGGAAATTTAAAAAAAAAATTGAATGGTAGTAAGTATATCAAACTTTCAAGGAAAACTATAACGGCTAAGTTTGCTTGAGAATTATTAGTAGTTTAAGAGTTAATAGCAGCCTAAGGTATAAAATACGAATTAAACTTGTAAGATTTCGTATAAAACACGAAATCCTTAGAAAAATATTACTTAATTTTTTCGTACTTAATGGCTACAGAATCCTATTTTAGGTGTGTCCGACACGCCCTTGGCCGGTTTTTATATTTTGGATGTACGTAACTACTTAGTATATATTTAAAAAGAAATCAGGCTGAGAAATTTACCACTCTCCGTTTTTAATAGTTCTAAAATACATGAATTTGTGTAAGTATGCATTTTTTTTGGATTTTGTTACCCACTCCGCCAAATTACATTATAAGATCATATAAGAAGAAAAAAAACCGGCCAAGAGCGTGTCGGACACGCCCAAAATAAGGTTCCGTAGCCATTACGAAAAAATTAAGTTATATTTTTCTAAGGATTTCATATTTTATAGGTACGGAATCTTCCAAGTTTAGGTATATTTTATACCTTGGGCTGCTATTTACTCATAAACTACTAATAATTCTCAAGCAAACTTAGCCGTTATAGTTTTCCGGTTTCGGTTTAGATTTTAGAGGGGGGGGGGGGACGCTCGACTATAATGATAATTTGCACTTTAATGTTGAATATTTCGCAAAGAAATAACTGAATCGAAAAATCGTTTTAGCAACCCCGTAATGGTTTTAAAAGACCTATCCAACGATACCCTACACTAAAATATTCTCCTGTTTAACAAAAGTTTTAGATTTTTTTATAATATCACATACTGATACAAATGACTTATTTGGTAAAATAATTTTGGACAGATTAATTACTCGGTTCCATGTATAAACAGATATGTATTTTTACGTATAAATATACCTAACTTACTTATTAGGAGTGTTTTTTTGATAGATATTTATATGTTAATTTCGGCTCATACTATACAATAACCAAGCAAAATTTTAAATTTAAATGAATGCATGGGTCTCCATACAACAACTTGATTCATTTCCTACACTATAATATAAGTACCTACCTACGATTGTGAACACCGTTACTATAAACGTTTGATAGTAAGTAGGGCTTAGTACTTATTATTTCAAAATGTACCTACCCAATAGTAGAGTCATTACAGCAATTACTTGCCTGGACATTTTAAGAAAATTTTAGTAGGTACTTAGGCTATTTAGTCACGCTTCTGACTGACCAATCGATACTCAACCTGTAGTAGAGACCAGAGTCCGTGGCGCAGGCCGGGTCCACAGCGCAGTGGATCGTGGTCTGCGCGCCGCAACGGGGCGACTTCAGGAACCAGCTCAACAAGTTGTCAAACAGCCACGTCGTGCACCGCAGGAAATTGTCGCTGAAATGCCTTGCGATGCCCGTGCTGATAACCCCCGGGTGCAAGCTGTACGTAGTCACGTTGTCGATATTGTGCTCCTGGTGACCAATACAATATGTACACGGGTAAGTACGAGTACATCTTTAAAATACTACTCGACCAAAAGCGGCACAAAATACTTATACTATGAGAATAGTGTTGAATTTGGAATACGAGTACTTAATTACTTAATCTAGGTATTCAACTTGGTCGAACATTTACAAGGTAGTAAAAAAACGGGTACGTATTTGGATATCGAAATTTAAAATATCTAAGGTTAAAACGTCGACGGTCAAAATATCTGAAATCAGAATGTCGAACGGTCATAAGGTCGAAAGTATAAATTATCGAATGCTTAAATTACGAAAAGCCTAATATCAAAAACGACGGATAAAATATCAAAAATTTAAATTTCGAACGATTCTAAGGTCGAAATTCGTAATATCGAATGTCTATAATACCGAAGGGTACAATAGTCGATTACTGATACGAAATTATACCTAAAGTGCCTAAACTAATCTAAAAATTAGGTGCGACGACGAGTGCAGCCAGGAGGAGCGGTTAGGTTCAACCGTGACCAAAACAAGCACGAGCCGAGCGAGCGAAGCGAGCGTGCCGCGGCAGCGGCCGGCAAGTGCCAGAATAGAGTTCTATGCATTTTTCTTGATATTAAGATACTTCGTTATTTCAATTTTCGATATTTTAATATTTGGTTTTTTGACGGTTGATATTTTGTGTTTCGTTATTAACATTTATCGATCATTCGGTTGTAGATATTTTGAACTTTCGATATTTTAGCCGTTCGATATTTCGGCTTTAGGAATTCCAGGCGTCGATATAATGATAGTAGATATTTAGATCATTCAATGTTTTGGCCGTTGACGTTTTAACTTTAGATATTTTAAATTTCGATATTCAAATACGTGCCCAAAAAACACTATACCAACAACGTGAAGTCATAAATTTTTAATTTAAGCTTCAAAATAACAGGTGTGGTATTTTCGTATCATAATTATACGTTATACCTATAAAAAACACGATGTCTTGATTATATTTAACTCTTACAATAAGACTGGTTTTGACCTTTCCAAACCTGAGTTTCTGCATTCGCGTCTTTTCCAGTATGTAAAGTGGTGTCGGCGAGCACAAAGTCTTCATAAAAGATTTTTAGGTACGTTTTAATATACTGTGTTAATTAAGTAACTTTTACAAAGTAAGTATTAAAGCCATTTCCATTAGGTACATTTAATGTAGGTACCTACTCTACTAGTTAAATATTCTCTGCCGGGATCGTGGACTTGTGTTCTGAGTTATTGGACAGGGTGCCTAAGCCTAACTGCGTTTCCTCGTTGTATGGCAATGCCAATATGTTGGGAAGGCAAAGGCAGGGGGAAAGAAAGAGCCTGCCCTTTAACCTGTGGAACGGACAAGCTCATTTTTTAATTAAAATCTTTTAAGGGTTTCGGGTTCCCACGGCACGGCACAAGTTTCAACAGCAAAATTAAGGCGCAAATATAATATAAAAAAAAACTTAATTCTGAAGATCCTTAACATATCCAAATATGGGACATTCACATTACCATTCCATTCCACAGACCCAGAGAAGATTTATATTAGTTAAAATTATACTCACGCGTAATTTTCTTGCAAGTGCTCGCGAAAACAACACTTCTGCTGTCTTACTCCGACCGTACGCAGACAATGGGTTGTAAGTCGTCCTTTGGAAATTAATATCGTTTAAATCGAGATCGCAATCTGAAAATTTTAAAAGTGATTATCTCAGAGTACCTAAACGGAAATTATTCTTTTACACAGAATAAGGTAACGGCGCCTATTACCGTGGTACTTAAGGAAGTTTTCAAATGAGTCCCAAAAATTAAGGGTATCAAAGCTCCTTAACAAACGAGAATATTTTTTTTATTTAAGAGCGTTTATTGAACTTTCAGTGTCTTAACTTTTTGGGCTCGTTTTAGTTATTAGTATTTGATAAAATAATTATTGAAATCAAAATACCCAAATCTTCTTTTACCGTGGTAATGGACAGGCTGTGATTCCATTACCGCGAATTGAGCTTCTATTACCGAGGGTATAAAAAAACGGCAATTTTCTACAATCGGTAAAAGGAACCCGACACATGTTTTGGAACTTAATACCGAGGGATTAAAAAAAGGTAATGGCTTTGGTTCTGTACACCAAATATTTTTTGAGAAAATTTAAATAAAAAAGTAATGTATGATTCGAATAGTGTATCCAGCCCATTGTATTTTATTATGCTTATGCCACCAGTTATAGTTTGATGTATGCATGCTGAGTAAAAGTCAAAACTTTATCAAAAAAAACTGTACTTACGGTACCCTAAATGTGAATTATTTTAACAGAAAAATAAAATGTCACTAGGTACTTCTTTAAGAACCCTATTACCGACCCAAAGACAATTGAATGGGTCGGTAATAGATTCCCAAACATTCTATTACCGAGGGTTATGCGATCTTTGCGGTGAAGGAAAACATCGTGAGGAAACCTGCACAAACCTGCGAAGCAATTCAATGGTGTGTGTGAAGTTCCCAATCCGCACTGGGCCCGCGTGGGAACTATGGCCCAAGCCCTCTCATTCTGAGGGGAGGCCTGTGCCCTGCAGTGGGACGTATATAGGCTGGGATGATGATGATGATGATGCGATCATACCATCGTTAATTGGCTTAATTTGGAGTAATGTAAAATCTAATTCCGACCTATAAAAACTATAGGATAGAGTTGTGTTTGAATTACAAATCAAATATACTTATTACATCCTTGGCATATAACCAAAATTACATAACTGGTAAGTAAATATAAAATTTCATCGCAATATTTAAACATCTTGGCAAAATAACGGTTTCTATAGAAACTACAAATTCAGTATTGAAGTTTTTGCTGAAAATTAAGAGTTTGTTAATACTTTTCATACCACGGAAATATTTTTTTAAAAGCGTGAATAGATCGAGATTGGAATAACTGTAACAAATTATATAAACGATAATTTATACCAAAAATAAAGCTTGAAGAACCAAAACTACCACTTTTACTATTACCGTGATATACCACGGTATTACAATCAACAGTTAAAAATGGCGCCTATCGCCGCTGTATTTTATTTACCATTTTAATCGTATTTCCGGGCCAAAAACTATACAAAAAGTATTCAGAACTCGTACGAAAAACTATAAAAAGCCATTTAAAAACCATAACATTAGTTCATTTCCATAAATATTTTGTAGAACACTAAATAAGATTCGAGTCTGCTTGTATGTGGTGTCACGCGTTAGTATGGCAAATCCTCTTCCGTCGGTGCCATTTCGGAAAATCACGAATTGCGAGATCTTTGATTCATTCACATACACTAGCGCTAATAGATCCGTGAGTCGACTAAATAAGCTTTTATCTTGTAAAATATATTTTTTAAGAAATCTATCGGTTTGATTATAAAATGCGTATTTTAAATTGGCGCGGAGATGGCCGTCTATTTCGATACCCCCGGTAATAGGCGCCGTTACCTTAATAACCACATTCGGAAACCAGAAATAAATTTTGAAACGTCTATCTGTGGTAAAGATACCATTAATTACGGAATGCTGATAACTTTGTCGTATCTTATTATTATACTTAGAACTCCTTACTAATACTCCCGCCTAGATAAGTACCTAGTTTATTGAATTGACGGTCTTCTGCCTAGCATTTGTCAGGGGGACGTACAGAATGTGAGTTGTCATTTTTTTACAATTTATAGTAAACTATTAGCTTATGCCCGCGACTTCGTCTGTGCGGACCTAGGTTATCGCGCGGTGGCGCCCTTTACTGGAATAAAAAGTATCCTATGTTGACACTTGGGGCTTAAACTATCTCTTTACCAAATTTCATCAAAATCGGTTCAGCGGTTTCGACGTGAAAGCGTAACAGACAGACAGAGTTACTTTCGCATTTATAATAATAATAATAATGGTATGGATCAAAAACCATAAATAGTAAAGCGATAGACGTGGCCGGCCGGGCAAAGGTCGCTCATTTCTGTGTAACATTGTGGGCCGGACGCAGTAGCAGCCATCAATTGTTTTGATTATGGAAGCCTTACATGTGTGTAATCTTGAGGCTACGAAGACAATCCTGGCAGGGCCGCTCTCCGCTAGCCGTGGCAGCAACATTAGCGATAGAAGAGCATGTCCGAAATAGTTAGTCGCCATGTGCATCTCGAAGCCATCCTCAGTTCTTCCTTCCGGGCACATCATGACACCCGCATTATTTATTAGGATGTGAATCGTTGCTTCCCTGTCTAGAATGCGGCCAGCAAAATTCCTCACAGACTGTAAGTTGGATAGCTCTATTTGCTCTACCACCAGGCTTCCTCTTTCTTCTTCTGCTTCTGTACTTTTTTCTATCTTTAATTTGGCTATCTCAGCTTTCTTGATGTCCCGACAAGCCATGATGACGCGTGCTCCTACGAAAAAATTCATTGCTTAAAAACAAAAACCTTCTTACAATATATCTACCTACCTACACTTAAGTATCTCTTATGGAAGCATTTCTTACGTACGGCTCCTCCCTCCACATTATCGTAGTTCTGCGGAGTCTCGTAGTCAAGAAATATCTCGGTGGCACCAAGGTTACGGTCAAGCATGGGTACAGTCACGATCTTTAATTTGGGACAATCAATGTACTTAAAATATCTGTCATCTTGTTTACCTACATGACAAATCAAACATATTTTTTTTCAATATTTTAATGATTTGAAAGGAATGTGACGCAATCTAATAGAATTAAATGTTTGTTAATAACTAATAACGTCATAACATTCATCGTCATAACGTCATTTGTTAATAACGTCATAACAAGTTTTGAGTTAAGTAATTATCAATCGAAAACCTGTACCCATATCTGGGTGCACTCCACGCAGATATTTAATTAATTACATGTACCTACAGACGACACCTAATGAGGTAGTAGGTAGGTAGGTTTAGGTACGTAGGTACCTACGTATAAATTATATTACAATATGTAGGTACTTCTAAAACTTTATTTAAAAACTATAAGGGTTCCGTTTTCTATCCCGCAAGAAATTTAAAAAATCCCATGCGTCTCTATGATCCTAAATAAAGGATCTTCTGCCATCTGCCAAGTATCAAGTCTTTATATTAATTAATAACAGCTACAGTAGTCAGTTGAGTACAACCTGATCCTTTTTAGGGTTCCATAGCCAATGACAAAACGGAACCCTTATGTTATTATATGTATATTTATTTTTGCGTCGGGGGTTAAAAACCGTTGCTACCACACAAAAACCACGGACAGGATTATGTGTAGGGGAGGCTGGGGTCAATTGGAACGTTTTTGATAAAATTGAGTATTCTACCCTCATTTCTTACCAAACTGGTTTCTTGAATGGTGTCAGTTATAGTCAAGTTATCTAGCTATATGGTAAAAAGTTTGATTTGACTTCATGAGCTACTAATAAATAGTTAGAAGAATTTTAGAAAATCACGGTAAACGTTTCAAATGACCCCAGGGTTGGGTCAAATGAAACAAAGGTGGGGGGGTAGTTGAAACAAAAAGAACAATATATGTATTTACTACAATGATTATCATTAAGAACTTCATAACTTTAGAATCATATCAACCAAAGCCAATCTTTGAATTTAACATAATTATAATACACCTACCCCAGCCTAACTTATCATTTAGGACTGTATTATTTCAGTATTGAGATCGACTTACTACAATACAATACAATACAAATATCCTTTATTGCACACCAGATATCAGTACAAAAAAACTACATATTACTAATTTAATCAACACTTATAAGAGTTTCTCATACAAAATATAACACTTTTTTAGTAGGTATCTAACAATAGTAATCATACATAAGATAAATTTGGCAAATGACAAGATAGGTATAAATAATGGACAAAATATTGCTAACATAAGGAAAAAACGTATAGGAACATATCAGATCAACACCATATTATTCCGCCGCTTGCCTACACGTTTTACGCTTGTTTAAAGGAATATCTTCGGTTTGTATTGTACAAATTCAGGTAGCATTCGCCACGATTAGTAGTTTTTTTTGCGGTTTCGAGGCATCTGAAAAAATAAAATATGTACAATAAACATCGCATACTCAAAAAAAGGTACAGGGGTCAATTGAAACATGTTTCAATTGCCACCAAATTTTTTGTTTCAATCGCCCCATCAACCTCTCTGCAAATATTAAATTACGTAAAAAAAAACGGAACACCGTAGGCTTACACAAATCGCTTTATTTTAGACTACAATACTTATAGATTATAGAAGTTTAGGAAAATGGAACATACTACTCATGGTTATCAATCAATAAAGAATAAAAAAACATGAAAAATACTTACTTTTTGGGTCAAAAAAGTAATACGGTCACTTAAAACTGTCCAACGAGCTTGGAGCCGCGACGCGCTCTGCCGACAGGTTTGTACAGGTTTGCCGATCTCCTCGCCCCTTGGACCCCTACCGCTAAGACTATCCGTCTCGGAGTTATTTGACTTGTTTCAAATGACCCGCGTTTCAATTGACCCCAGCCTCCCCTAGTAGGTAATTACGGCGATACTTAGTGGTAAAATAAAATATGGGAAAACAATTTTTTTAGGGACTCCTATAGACGTTAAAGGGGGTGATTTTATTCCTCGGAACCTTTCCTTATAGTTTCGCCATGCCCGTCCGTCTGTCTGTAAGTTCGTTCGCGGATTAACATAGTGCTAAAAACGCTCAATATTAGACATTTAGACATTTCACACACACACACACAGACACACAAACATCACGCCTGTACTCTCAAATGGGGTAGGCAGAGCACACGAAACGTTACCGCTTCGGAGCCACTTTTAGCAATTTTTAGGGCTCCGGAGCCAAAATGGCAAAAACGGAACCCTTATAGTTTCACCATATCTGTCTGTCTGTCTGTACGCCCGTCCGCGGCTTTGCTTAGGGACTAGCAATGCTAGAAAGCTGTAATTTTGCACGGATATTATGTCAACGATGCCGACAAAATGGTACCATAAAAAACAAAAAAAATTTTTTAGGGTACCTCCCATAGACGTAAAGTGGGGGTTATTTTTTTCTAATCTAACCCTGTAGTGTGGGGTATCGTTGGATAGGTCTTTTAATGCCATTAAGGGGTTGCTAAAACGATTTTTCGATTCAGTTATTTCTTTGCGAAATATTTATTATTCAGGGATTTGATTGCGAAATATTCAACATTAAAGTGCAAATTTTCATTATAATCGAATGTCCCCCCCCCTCTAAAATATAAACCAGTGGGAGGAAAAATTTGAAAAAATTCAGGATGGTAGTAAGTGTATCAAACTTTCATGGAAAACTATAACGGCTAAACGGGAAAACTATAAAGGCTTGAGTTAATAGTAAATAGCAGCCTAGGTATAAAATATATCTAAACTTGGAAGATTCCATATAAAATACGAAATCCTTAAAAGTACATTACTTAATTTTAGGCTACGGAACCCTTCGGGCGTGTCCGACACGCTCTTGGCCGTTTTTTTTGTTTTTGTTTTAAGCTTAACAAAAACGGTACAATAGTGACAGGTTGGTGGTTGGTTGGTTAGCCTTTTCAATTAACATAAATTCCGACAAAGCTGAATTTTGGTGGAGACCTTGGGTACATCATTAGGGGTAAAGTGTCAAAAGACCCCATTGATCCCATGTGTGCTAAAAAAGTTACCTATTCGGAGTCAAAGGTCAAAATTTGAGGCTTTTTTTTCGAAAATGGTAAGTTTTATCGAAAAGTAGCCTTGCCAAAAATTATAGATCTTAAAGTTATCTACAAAAATGGTTCTTTCCTTTTTTTCTTAGAAAGTTCGAAAACATATTCGTATCGTACTGTCCCCTTCGCTCTCGTATTAAACAGTACTAGTGTCAGAGAGACCGAACGACACGAACTTCGATTTTCGAATTTCGTAGTAGTCCTGCTGCAGTGTGCTCTTCCTCGTTCCACTCACCTCGTAGATATAAATCAAGCACCGTCTCCCTCCCGATTCCAGCATTTCCGCCCGTGACTATTGCAGTGATCCCTGAGAGCCGTCTCTTGCATTTACTCCAACCACTTAAGTAGTCCATCACTATGTTTTAACTTCAAAGTCAAGATAGGCAGGTTATAATACCTTCGCTTGGCTAATTGTCGGCCAGTAGGTTCCTATGTTAAGCTTATTTACCACTCCATTAATATAGTAACTAAATAATGCTAGATATTATAGTACTGAACGTTTTACTCGTCTGATATTATCAAAAGATACAAATGAGCCTTTGACAGGGAGGTTGCGACTACTTACAGACACCTCAAAGCGATGACTAATTTGCGACGAAGGTCAACTTGATTTTCGGTTTCGTGTGAATGTCGTACGTACCGCGTATCTATTTGACTTATTAAGTATAAGAAGTGTTAATGCTGCGCTTTCAACTCAGTCTATATATTACTGCTTTAAAGCTCTCCATGGATTAGGGATCCTTTGGATTAGTGATGATTATGTAGGTACTTAGGTAGAGTATTTCGTTCTCAGTGCTAAAAAGTTTCTTGCAACGACAAAGGAGCGTCCACTTGACGACGTAACACAAAAGAGACTAAATTTACTACTTCTCCCCCTCCACAGGTTGACTTAGAAGAAAATACTAACTTAACTACTTCTACTTAAATGACGCAACGCATAGCCCATTTCTCTATAGGTAGGTACTAATACTCTTTGGCATAGCCGTGCATTACATTGGCTTCAATCAATGCCTGTGCCTTGAGGGCTAGGTAACGAAATTCGAAAATCGAAGTTCGCATCGTACCGTCCCACTCACTCGTATTAAATACAAGATCGCAAGATACAACGTTCGAATTTTGCACTTCATAGTAATAAAACCTAGTACCGCCTAAAAATGTCTCTATTTTGCTGTTTTGGTACTTACATATGTAGGTACCAAAACAGCAAAAACAGAACCCTTATTAGTTTCATCATCTCTGTCCGTTCATCCGTCTGTCTGTCTGTCTGGCTTATTTGAACATCTGGTTGTTTTACTTTTTACTAGTAGCGTAGCAGTGCTGCCTCCTTAGATATTTTTTTAACCCTATCACTACGCGATTTTTTTTTAAATAAAAACAGCGAATAAAAAGAATTTATTAATAAACTAATATCGAAAATACAAACTGAGACATGGATGCACAGAAAAACCAGAAAAAGAGACCAGCGCTGGGAATCGAACCCAGGTCCTCAGCAATCCGTGCTGCGTGCTATAACCCCTACACCACCGCTGGACAGGAATTTAGACACGAATTTTTCCTATGCATACATATCTCAGGTTGCTTATTTCTACTACGCTACTTATGCAGCAGCACTAGCGACATCTATGTTTTTCGCTCTCATCGAGAGACGTCACATTCTTTCGGAACCAACCGCTCACCCAGACAAGAGATGTCGCTACTAAGCAATCAAATTATGATTGGTTATTTGGAGTCTTTTTGTATTTTTTATTTCAACTCCAAATTTATCATTTAAATATATTCATTCTCCTTCTGTAGTCATTTTTTTCTTGAAATCGTACATTTAAATTCGAAAACGTTTAACCTAAAAAATACCTTACATGATTTTTTATCCTAAAAAATACCTTAAATATTTTTTACCCTGAACGCACCCGACTGTTAACGTTTTTGACATAATTAACTGTTTTAACTGTACATACGAAATCAGAGATTGAATCTAAGTTTTTTTACCGTTACTTCGTTACTTTCCCCCTTTGAGAAAGAGATGAGAGTTAATGCATATAATCATTGTAAAACCTAGTGTCAAAAACTACATATTCAAACTTTTAAAATTCATTAAGCACCAGCAAGTAGTGTGTGAACGTTCAACCGGTAAACAGGAATAAACTACTTTTTAAGTTTATCATAAATATTTAGGTGACGAAGGCCATGCCGTTTGGATTTGCCCTATCCAAGAACGTAACCACAGTACATTTTATATAGGGTTTATAACTAAAGAGCTATTGCTTAGATATTACAGACTTCAAAATTTTGGTAAAAGTAAACATACGAAATTGTTGTCGCAAGACAAACATGCAACGATGGCTGGCTTCACATAAATGCGAATGTGCGTATGTTCGCATGTTCCGCTTAAAGTACAAAGTACGCTATCATGATGAAATTTGGTATGGAGATAGTTTGGAACCCTGAGGACAGGATAGTTTTAATCCGGGAAAACTATAGATCCCGTGGGCGTACGATAAACAAATTCTTCACAAACAAATTTGTGCGGTACAAGGTAGTTTTCATGGTGCAATCAAAGATATTATTATGCAGCTATATTGCCTAGTAAACACTTATGCAATGCTCATAGTCATGTCTTCTTTACACCATCATGATGTCAAAGGCCTCCTCTTAAAGTGAATATGCTTGAGCTAATTTGTTAAATGTGGTCCCAGCCCCGTTTAGTTGCTGTCAGCAACACTTAAGTCTCTTTTTTTAGTTAACAGATAAAAGGTGTTGCAAGATGCCTTTCTTTAGTGGCCGCTGTTTGAGCACTGTGAAGCTGGTTGGCAAAACGGCTGTGATCACTGGATGCAACACTGGCATTGGGAAGGAAACAGCTCTCGACTTCTACAAGAGAGGTAGGTATATTATAATAAATTTTGTTTTGTTAAAGGTATTTACTACACACAATCACAAAATACATATATTAGCCTGGTCCAAACAAAGCAATAAATATATTGTTTTTATTAGAGTCCATTACAATAGCAACATTGTAATTACAGGAGCAAGAGTCATAATGGCCTGCAGAGATTTAGAAAAGGCAGCTGCTGCAAAATCTGAAATTGAAGAAAAATGTAAGGATCTCACTGATACAGGAAAACTTATAGTGGTCAAATGTGACTTAGCTTCCTTGAAGTCTGTACGTGAATGTGCACAGACAATACTGGATACAGAGCCACAAGTCAAGATCCTGGTGAACAATGCAGGTGTCATGATGTGTCCTAAGACCAAAACTGAAGATGGGTTTGAAATGCAGTTTGGAACCAACCACCTGGCTCACTTCTTATTGACAATGCTCCTCTTACCCCGAATAAGGAACAGTGCACCAGCACGAATTGTTACTGTCTCTTCAAAGGCACATACAAGTAGGTATTGTAAGCATAAGCACATGTTAGACCTAGGCTGCATGTGCATATACAAACAATTGTGATATTTTTTCTATCTTACCATATTTTCTTTATTACCTGCATGTTTCCTTGGTTAAGTATTTAAAAAAAATTATATCACACACATTAAATGTCAGTCAAATCTTGACTGAAATATTTTGGGTTCAAATTCTTTCTAATGCTCCAGTGTATTAGCTCCTGCCTACTTCATTGTTTGGGACATCCTGTATGGATATTGTTAGGCATTTATTAAAGAACTAACATAGATTAAGAATAACTAAGGTAAATGTATGAATGCTCAATGTGTTAATGTCCAATAGCTGACACCCAGGTGTCACCTCTATGGCTAATGACAAAGTTAATGATGGCAACTATTGGGACAGCAACAAGCACTCATTCATAGGTTTAACTTAACACTATACAGGTGGAAAAAAAATTTTATTGCTGTTTCGATTCCCGGGTGAGACAGGCAAAATTGAGATCTTTGAAAATGCAGTTTTGTTTCATTTTTAAAATAAAGGAATGTTTTCTTTCAGTACAATTAGCTAACTAAAGGATTTAAGGTAGTTTCCCTCCAGGGCCCATAGATTTATTCCACTCTGTATATGTATGTGATAAATAACCTCTGAAATAAAGTTTAATTTTATTTTATTCAAGTTCTAGCTTACATTTAAGTAGCTGATTTATAGCTTTCACAGAGGCCTTATAGTCGTAATTTAAATGTAAAGCATAGTTTATATAGAATTGGTACTGAACAAAGGACTCAAGTTGTCAATAAAACAAAGTATTTTGGTAACAACTAAATAAAGATTTATATTTATTTTTAATTAACTAGCAATATTAATTTGTCTTTGTGTGTAAAAAAATGACAATGGTCTTGTTTAATTTTTCTTTCATAATTGCCCAGTAATTTTTGATTGGTTGACACTGAGGACAATTTGGGAGATGCATCTTTTGAGTATGTTTTTTTTTATACCACTCCTAAACTTTGTTTGAATAGTGGCAGCTGGCTATATCAGGCCAAAATTTCACAGGCCTACGACAGGCCTAATAAGTCACGACGACTTTTAATGAAAGGTAAAACTCCTTTTCTGAAAGCACTCTTTCATGAATAAAACGGTTTCAGCATTTAAAGGTCAAAGTCTGTCGTCAAATTGCGAGTCTTTTTTTCGACATACTTAGTATGAATAAGTATTTTATTTATCCCTAATTATGTGCCAATTCTATATGAACTACCTATACTTTAATATCTTTTGTATTTCAAAATAGGTATAGCTCTCGAATATCTCTTACTGAAGTGAGCTGCTATGCCACTGACTCAACAAGGAATATCTATAATTATTCTTCAATATTTTCAGGATATGATATAAATTTTGATGACCTTAACTATGAGAAACGACCATATAGCGCTGCAGAAGCTTATTCGCAAAGTAAAATAGCAAATGTGCTGTTCTCGAAGCATTTGGCGGCAAAACTAAAGGTAATGATTTAACGCAACCTGCAAAATACGAGCGGCGTTCAAAAAAAGTGAGAATGAGTATGTTATAAACAACCAAAACAACTTTAATTAAATGTCATTTTATTTTTCGACAGTCACCTTTTAGCATAATACACTATATATTTTTTCTAAACTTAAAATTCCTATTTCAAAAAAAGGTCTCATCTTGACTACTCACAAAATCTTGTACCTACTGCAGCGACTACCACGTCGTTGTCTTCAAATTTCTGGCCTCTCAGGTATTCTTTTAATCTCGGAAATAGGTAGAAATCACTGGGGGCGAGATCTGGTGAATACGGAGGATGCTTAAGGATATCGAAACCAGCATCACGAATTGCAGCCATTGCAACGGCGGACTTGTGTGCCGGGGCATTGTCCTGGTGGAACAGCACAACTTTTGAGAGTTTACCTCGCCGTTTTTCGCGGTCTAAATTCGGCGCACCAACGTGCGACTACGAACGAATACGAATACGGCCCGGAGGAGCATTAGACCCTAAAGTGTCCCGCAAATCTAAATTGACTTGGTCCGTAGCATTTTTTTTTTCAAACACAAGTATTTGATTACGGCGCGCAGTTCAATTTTCTCCATTTTCGCTACCGTACTCACAAAGAGTATAAGTACCTATGTAGAAACGTACTCAATTGCAAAGAAATTACCGTATTTTTTTTAAACAAAAGACAGTTTTTTTTTTTTCATAGCAATCAGCTAGATAGATTAGCTTTACCGGCCACTATTTAATTTCCTAATATTGAAAGAGTTTGCATCTGTTTCTCACTTTATATCGAACGGCCCTCGTAAATTGGTTAAATGTTGTGTGTAAATATTTTTAATTTTTAACAGGAACATGGTATTGAAGGAGTAAATTCGTACAGTTTACATCCGGGAGTGATCAAGACTGAACTAGGGCGTCATTTGGATGAGAGCTTGTTCCGAGGTGCTAGAACTATGATCGGGATCATGTTGGCCGCCTTCTTGAAGACTCCAGAACAAGGCGCACAAACAACCATTTATTGCTCAGTCGACGAAAAATGTGCAGGGGAAACGGGACTTTATTATAGGTGAAATGTAGAATGAATTTCCATCTTTAATTTAAATCTAGTTGCCTTTGATTGACATTGTTGGCTTTCAAGTTGTATGAAAGAACGTCATTCATTAGCATTTTGTGTAGTGGGATGTTTTTTTTATTAAAGCTTGTTTTTTCACATATTGCAGTGATTGTGTAGTCAAAGCTGCGTCAGCCAAAGCTCAAAATGATGAATATGCTGAAAGGCTTTGGAAGAATTCTATGGAGCTAGTTGGACTAAAGGATTACAATCCATTTACAGCAGAAGACCCTGGAGTGAAGACCAATTAGGTTTTCCATTCGATTGATCATAACACCATCAATGTATATCTAATGGTTACAATTAATAATTTATGTTACATACTTATTCAACATTAGTTAATTTAAATTAAATTTCTTTATTTATTTAAGTGGAATGGGGTAGTTTAACTTATCTTTAATTACAATACTAAATCAGAGGTAAGACAGGTGTAGACCCATTATTTATTCCCTGATAAAAATCCTCCTGTGACAGGTGCGCCATCAGAAGGCTTTGCAGTGTAAACCTTGTGTTTAATTTTAATGTAGGTAAGGGAACTAAAAGAATTTCTTTGCTCACCCGCGACCTTATGATAGCTAAGTTTATGCAAAATATGCTTGTTCATGCAGTACAGTTCCTCCACCTCCACATTGTAAGAACACACAAATCACACAAACCCATGTATCACCACCACCACACTACACTGACGCCTTTCGAACTCAACCAGAGTTCATCTTCAGAGCAACACAACCGTACACCACCTATTGTACCTATAGTAATGCTATGCTATTTTATTTATGTTGCAATGTTCTTGTTACCTACTATAAGTACAAACTTAAGTGTACAACCATGTTTTATATTTATTTACAATGCATATGCTTGGTTGTCAATCACATATCCATAGAAAGTTTCTAAGTAGGTACTTATGAAAACTAATGTGGAAAACAACTAGTTATTGTTTGTGGTTTTTACACAATAAATTAATTTTGATCAAATCCATAATTGTTCAATAAGTTCATATTATTATTGTTATAGCTTTTGTATTTATAAAATTTGTATTTACAGAAACTTCACAAATATGTTAAAAATAATTTATATAAATAATAAAAATAAAATAAGTATATGAAATAAAAAATAATTATATGTATAAATAATAAATCATTAGGTATATTAATAATTATAACTTATGTTATTGTTTAAAAAATAAATGACTTAATAATAATAATAATCCAGGAATGATTATTATTTTCATCACACTTGCTCGTAAACAGTGTCGTAACATGAAGGCTACCTTGGTTGCAACCCCCCAAATAAAACCCTCGACCTTAATGTGCTTGTCATGAAACCCGTGGTCGGTAAATGAGTCATTGCGCGTACACATTTTCTTGCCATGAAGCCCAAGGTCGGTAAATGAGTCTGTGCCCGTACTGATGGCGCTGCGCATGGCGTAGCAGCAGGACCACATGGACCACCACATGCACACGCACGTTGCGGTGCATGCCGAGGGAGATTGAGGGCGACGTTGCCAAGAGCACAGCCTAAGGTGTCGCCAATATTTGGAACAATTATATTTTTTCTTTTACAAATATAAAATTTTACTTGCAAATGTGATGAAAAACATTGTATGTCGCACGGACGGTACTAGAATTACGAACATCGACTCATTAAAGCCCTCAGTCTTCGACTTCGGGCTTCTAATAGACTCTCGTTCGTAATTCCTTATTTACCGCCCTTAAGACACAATGTACTATTACGCAATCTTTATTTTACCCAACACCCGATTATTATTTCACTCATCATTAAACGGCTAAAGTACCATGAAATACCGTTTATAAATGGTGTATACATAAGTTTAACTTGAAGATTAAGTATGTGTGAGTACAGATTGGATAATAATAAAAAACCTAATAAAAATAAATCTTAAACCTATTGAAAACTAGCGTTTACCCGCGGGTTCGCTCGCGTATATCTTTAGATACAGCAGTTGAATTGAAATTCCGCGGTTGTTATTTCGAGATTTTATCCCTATCCCGTGGGAATATCGGGATAAAAAGTAGCCTCTGTGTTATTCCAGATGTCCAGCTATATACGTACGAAATTTCATGACTAAGCCCAGCGGTTATTATTTCGAGATTTTATCCCCATCCCGTGGGAATATTGGGATAAAAAGTAACCTATATACGTATGTGTTATTTCAGATGTCTACTATCGACATACCAAATTTCATGACTAAGCTCAGTATATCGCTTATTAGTCTGTGCAGTCCGTCACCGTTGTCTCTCCTTCCTCTTTGGTAGTCAGTATTACTGACTTCAGTATATAAACAGCTTAGTACTCTGTGGTGCGTTGTCACTTGTCTGTCAGTCAGATGCAAGCAAAGAAATACTACTGTAGACAGAGTGATTTACATAAAGTTGATTATTCTTCCACCTTTACCTCTCATATTTCGTTTTCTGGGATATTTATACCGAACCACAGCTAAACCCGCAGACTCCTGGCGAAATTGTCGTCTGATGGACAAGCCATATTTATATATATTCTTCCGTAGACATTAGGGTTCAGTCAGTCAGTATATAGTGACGAAAACAATTAGATTTTAGAATTTTCTTAAAATTAATATGGACTAGAGTTTCACTTAATAGTGTAAAATAACCAACGTTATTTATACCTATTACATTAACATTGCTTCACCGAAAGCTAGACGATATCGTGCGTAACTAATGGAGTACGATAACGAGGAGAACACTTGGCGCAGGCCGTCGGTGCCGAAGGCGGGCCGCGTGCGCTGCGAGCCAATCCCGCGGCGCTCCACTACCGTGGCCGTCGTGGTGCTGGGGCTCGCCGTGTTGAGCTGCCTGCTCGGCTATTGCGTGCTCAGCGAGACCCTTCCATATGAGACTAGAACTCTGCGCCTTGTTATTATTGTAAGCTATTTTATAACAATTAACCAGATATCAAACTATCAAGTAGGTATCAAATAAACAAACTTTGCAAGGGCAAAGATAAAAAAGTTGTACCATATTAACTGGTAGTTAACCATACTCAACAACTGACTGGAAATCTCATGGCATGGAAATTGAAGTTGAAAATTTTTCATACTAATTAACTGTGTTGGTGTCCCAACATTATAAACTCCATCTAGAATGATTGCAGTGTGTGTTTAAAAATTTTCTTGCAAGATAAATTATCTAGCTCTTTGTATATTAGCTTAGATGAGCTTTGTAAGAACAACACACATTTTCACATGTTGAAACAGACAATTGTTTCAATTTTAATATCTGTATTATTTATTGAATAAGTTAAAGCATCATTAATTCCGTCATATTTAATTAACTGTTTTCTGTAGTTCTTTCGCCATGGAGCTAGAACTCCAACAACAACTTACAAGAGTGATCCATTCAAGGTGTACCAATGGCCTGAAGGTCTAGGAGGTCTAACAAATGTAAGTGTAATTTGACACAGTTTATCTATTTAATTTATACATTACTTAAAAAGTTGATTGTAGAAACTACTGAATGGAGACACCCTACTGTTATTGTATGAGAGTCTACACTATGAAGTCTTTGGCGCTATACGCAGCAAACTCGCTCTGTGCTTGCAGCGACATCTTTGCACGCTCGTGGCGTACTCGCCTTGCATTTAACTCGCCCACGAATCGTTAGTGTGATAAGGACCTTATAAATTAAATATTTGATGATTCTTACAGTTAGGAAAGCTTCAGCTCTACGAATTAGGAAAAAAATACCGCAACTACTATGCCAATTTTATTGATGGAGAATACTATGAGAAAGATGTGTATGTACGTAGCAGTGACAAGTCTAGATGCTTGATGAGTGCTTACACTTTCCTGGCTGGGCTGTATCCACCTTCTGAGAGGCAAACATGGCACCCGGAAATTCCATGGCAGCCCATTCCAGTTCACTCTTTGCCCAGAGATTTAGATAATGTAAGTTGGCATTTAACACATGATTTAAATGTTGTTGATATGTCTTTGCTGTCATATCAATAACCCTTTGTGGGGACATATTCTGTCCCAGCATAATTTTCCCGATTTATGATTTATTTTAGTTTTACTGGCTGATTAAAACTATAGATTTATATTTTAATATTTTATTGATAAAAGTTTGTAATAAGCATACCTACTCAGCTATACCAGGACAAATGTGCCCTTTATGCATAAGTCTTAAGCTTCATAAAAAAATCATACTAGCCTTAATATTTAATATTTCCCTTCACAGATAGTAGCAAGTACTAAAGCATGTAATGTCTGGAAAGCCATGTATGACGAGTTAATAGAAGAAACAAGTTCAGATGCAAAGTACACTGAACTCTATGATTATTTGAGCAAATATACGAATCAGACCATGCGCAACGTCCGGGATGTGGACTTTCTGTACAGCACCCTGCTTTCCCAACAGGAGGCTGGGCTCAAGCTACCCGAATGGACCAAGAATGTATTCCCAAACAAGATGCGGACACCATTTATGCTTAGTCTTGCTTTGTTGTCGTACAATGAAACTTTACAGAGATTTCAAGTAGGTAAGGAAATTATCTGCCAAATGTTACCCTTTAATTAAATTACCTATGGGACAGAGACCAAACTGCCTAGTTCGATCTGTAATAGGTATTGTAAAAGAGATGTTATCAAGCGTATAATCAATCTTTAGCAAGAACAAATTTTAATTTGGTAATGCATTGTTTAGAACAACATAAGTGGGTTCATAAGAACATTTATTGCTTATTTATCACTGGAATTGACATTTAAGACCTATGAATTTATGTTGTAACCTTAATCAGATATGTTTTTTTAACTTTTAACCTATTACACCAACCTTGTGTTGCTTTTATTTCAAGGTCCACTGTTCAGTGAAATGAAGGAGAACTTGGAGAAGTCTGTGAGCTACCAGCCGGAGGACCACGGGCCGGCGCCGCGGTCGCTGTTCGTGTACTCGGGTCACGACGTGAACGTGGTGGGCGTATGGCGCGCGCTCGGCTACGGGCTGCTGGAGCCCGAATACGGCGCCAGTCTCGTCTTTGAGCTCCACGAAGAAAACGCTCAAAACTTTTTCCTTAAGGTCAGCTGGCTGTTATTTTATTTGACTGACAATTCGTGAACTAGATGCAAATTATATAAAGGCATGAATGAATGGTCCTATATTCTGGGGCAACTGTTACTTCATGTGGATTAAACGCACCCATGATTTTGAATTATATAATGGTAGAATCTGACTGCAAGGCACACCATCGATGATACAAATGAAACATTCTCCCTCACCATCAGTCTGCTAACCAGCTGAACTGATTTAGAAGACATTTATAATTTTATTAAAATTACAATAATCATAGTTATAGTAGAGGTTTCTTACAAGTATCAACATTGAGGGTACAATCATAGTTGGTGTACCGGTGGTTCCCTTACTAGGTCTAGCCTGTATCATGGGAACCTTTACATTCAGCGTTTAACAAAATAGCATTAACATGCATAACATAAAATTTGGTTGAAGATACTCATAGTTTGAGACCCTAAGAATTACATAGGATAGTTTATACCCCGGAAAATCGCGTTCGTGCGGGAAAGCGATAAAATAATCTTTAACAGACGGGGTCGCGGGTAACAGCTAGTCATTTATAAAAGCTTAAAGACCTTCACCACTGCAGGGCCGGATTAACCACGTCGGACCCTTTGGCAATACAATTCGCGGTGTTTTCAGCCCTATATCAGCCCTTTTCAAGGTCAAGTTCAATGTAATCAACTGACTGACATTATGCTTATATACATATATTGAAGATACATATTTTCCAATTGGCATTGTTAACTTGTTTTACTACGAGAAAGAATAGAGATAAACAGATAGATTGGTCTGAAAAGAATCATATTATGCCTATTAAATAACTATCTCTCTGCAAATCGTATACAAACTATAATACAATTTTACTTTAACTCATGTAGGGGGTATTTCAATAATAATAAAATCATTGATTGCCACAGAAAATAAGAGAGGACTTCACAAATAAAAACTAAAAACTTAACTTTACTACCATCCTACCTTCATGATATATAATAATAAAAATAACATTAAAAATTACCTGCAGTAAATTTAGTAGTTAACGCGATTTTCAGAATAAACTATTAATATTTTTTTGCATATTTGGAACATTTAAGCTAGGACGTCTTTCTGTAAACATCCATTTCAACGAACTGAACGATCTTTCTACGTCGGTAGTTGTAATAGGCGCGAGTAGGGACTTAATCTCATCAGGTTCATATCATAATGACTTATCTCTTTCATTAATATAATATTATGTTTTAATGTATTTTTTATTAATTACTCATTAGGCAGAAACCTGCTAGAGTACATTATGTTTTTTATGTCAATTCAATACCTACTCTTTGGCTAATGTCAAACATTCCCGCACCGAAATCCCGATGTATGTGACAACTGACTGACATCAATGTCTGCCTGCGACCTGCGGTACTACGAAATTGTAAAATCGAAGTTCGTGTCTTTCCGTTCCTCTCACTCGTATTAAATTATAAGCGTCAGCGGGACGGCAAGATACGAAGGTCGAATTTTGCACTTCGTGGTATAGGGCCTGCTTGACAGATACCATAGATAAACCTAGATACTGGATTTACTTTTCAGGTAAAGGGATTCATCCCTTAATGAAAATACGGTCAAACTAAGATCAAACATTTTTTTGCCTATATATTCGTAACCCTTAAGTATTTTTGGATCAGAATAGGACAAAATTGTTCCAATACCCTATCCCTCGAAATGGTTTTCGAATCAGGGTAGATTGGTAAAATATGAACAATGCCAATTACATTTTTAGTCTACGAACATTTTCAATTTCATATGTGCGCGCGTGGGGCCCCTAACCGATGCAGGGCCCCTAGACAATCGCCTACTCTGCCTAATGGATAATCCGGCGTTAACTCGCTATTAAGATATATATAAGTTAATGTATCTACTGAAAAGAACTGTTGTAACATCCCACATTTTTAATTTTCATTAAATTTTTATGGAATAATCGAGAAAAACTAACAAAAAGCAACGTTGCCAGCTCAGCAGGTATATAAACGCTCTTAAGGCCCTGTTATTTTTTGTGACTTGTTTCTGTGATGACTGAGCAAAGATAATATAAGATAAGTAATAAATAATAGGAACTTAAAAGAGAGTCGTGAAACAGGAAGCTATAAAATACTTACCCCCTGTTTCACCATCCATTGATTAAATTTATCTGACGGATAAATGTGATGCCGTCTGTTTGTTTTGTTCGAATAGACTGAGACGGCATCACATTTTATCCGTTAAATTAAATTAATCAATGGATGGTGAAACAGCCCCTTAATACTATCTTTAAAAATATATTGTTTTGTTTCTTCAGGTCTTCTACCGCAACAACACAAAAATAGAAGTGCCCATGGAGTTGAAATTACCATTTTGTGACGATCCATGTCCATACAGCCAATTTGTACAACACATCGACAAACTCATCCCCAAAGACTGGGAAGCGGAATGCCAGAACATTGCCCATTGAGCTAAAAGCGCCAAAAGAGCGCCTGATGAATAAGTTGCTCCTAATTGGAAAAAAACGCAATTAAACTTCCAAGAAAACTTCTTTTTCTGCTAGTAAATGGAAATGAAAAGGCCAAAAACACTTACGGGCATAAAGCGCTTGCCCGTAAACTAAACTTGACTACGCCAAAATGTGTGTAATGTTTTCAGGGATCTTGTAGATAGTTCGTTTTGCGCTTACGGCTATGGATAAATGTCTATTGTAGCGATAATGGGCTTGGAACAGTGACATTACGAAACTAACGGCGAGCAAGTGAACTCCCAGATGTTCATGACTGCGTTTGGTTTGTACACGCGCCGTTGCCTGTTTTGCTTGTTTCACAATTAGGTACTTTAACGGGCAGTCTATTATTGATTTAAAAACTTAATAATGGTAGTGTTAAAGTAACTCTCAAGTTGACCTTGCATACTCTCTTATAAAAGTATCTTGTTTCAAGTTCTTGTAAGGGCCGATCCCAATAACCAAGCCAGTATAAGTTTTCCGTACCAACAATAATATTTTGACACGACATGTCAAATCTAACTGTTGCTAAATCAGTGGTTGCTAAGGAAGAATAAAGACGGTCGCGGACCTTCACTACTTGTCTCTGTCACTCACGCGCGAATATTTGACATCGCATTCGTACAAATTCAAGTGTGCGAGCGCGACAGCACATATTTACGCGCGAGCGATAGAGACACAGTGATAGGTCTTTGCACGAAATACTTCGTGCTCCGCGACCGGATTTTGGCCATGGATTGATTATTGGGAAAGTTTTAAAAGAATACAACAAGTATTATAGATACTCAAATAGTGATACTTACAAATGGGACTTAAATTAATATTTTCTTGACAAGGGCCTAGTTACGAGTTGTAGGAGAAGTGGAGGGGTAGAGTGGAGTCTACTCGTGCCCACGGCCGCTGAAATGTAATCGAAACGTCGAGGTGATTTTACCATAAATTGTATTTTACGTCCTGGATATAATAATAACTGAGTGAAAATCGCGAAAGCTTAAAACAATAAGTACCTACCATGAAAAATCACAAACTTATTCTAGATAGTAAGATAATCACAGATTTATGCCTTTAGGCAAATATGTATTATAATATAAAATAAACGTACCTGTACATGGTACTGCAGTACCTGGGTCAACGACCTTCGCATCTTTTAAGTTTCAAGTTACTTATTTAAAGAAAAAATGAAGAAAGAAAGGTTTATTTTGGCTCCATAAGTACCACCTAAACCTAAGACTAGAACTAGCACTAAAACTATGTTACTTGGTGACCCGGCAGGATACCAAAAAGGGTCTCCACTCAGCATGTGTTGCTGCACATTATGTGCAGTAACGCTGGTTTTCTGTGGAGCCCAAATTTCGTATGCTTTTATGGGGAAAGTTAACTAAGTGGTACTTAATTTGAAAACCTATTTAGATCTATTTGGTACACTAACTTTGTCAGCATACAACATTCGATATTCATTCAAAGTATTAGGAATAATAATATAGGTACTATTAATGTGGTTAGGTAAACATAATTATGATCTGAAAGTAAGAAAACAGGTTATCTGTAAAACAAAATCCTTGCCATTTTGAGCAGCTACTAGGTTAAGCTACGAATACATAATTATTTGTTCGTAGAGGTTAAGTGCCGGGGCAAAGGAGTTGATGTCTATAAACGCAACTAAGTTCTTGTAATTGAGCGGCATAAAACTTAAAGTTGGCAGCTTTTCATTATTTAAATATTTTGAACATTAATAAGCGTTTGTACAGCTCGTCTTTATACAACCAAAATAGGTTTGCGATACAAGCTATCATTTTATAGTTTCATACAGCAGTCAGCATTTTTAGGCGTTGGTCTGTCTGTATGTGCGACGTCCTTGGTTCCAATTGGTTTATCTGCTAAGTGCCATATTAAAAACGCGCATTAACAGAATGTGAACTAATTAATTACAAACGGCGTAGGCGTGGGTCGTGAGAGGGACCAGGCGACCTAATTTAGAAACCACAACTCGAAAATACCATTCGACATTGGTAATCTGTACTACAAAAGTACCTACAGCTGTAATAAAAATTTCGACTAATTGTCATATTAATTCGAGCAATTGTTTTGTCACAATTCACAGATTTTCACCAGTTTAGAATAGTACTTCCCGAGTGATGTTATTCCAAAAATCGGTCTCCGGCTCCTACAAAAATCATTGATTTGACTGGGTATTGTATTTTGTTCAACGTATTATATTATAACGTAAATATTTATTACGAACGTGTGTTGCCAAATGTAGTGAAGTTATACCTTATAATGTAGTGCAAAAAGGTCTGTGAAGAGATATGGTATTTTGTGCCTAAGTTCACAAAGACTTACCATATATTAAAATAATGAATTCGTTTTAAAAAAAATTTTCTATAAAAGCGTTAATAATGCGGTCTGAGGCCTTAGTTTCTAACTGTTAGACTCTAACACACTTGTAATCACAATCTTTTTCAACACTTGATTCTGTCACACGGTGCACGGTGCGAGTAGAAAGTGATGGGGAATGCGATGGCTAGCGCGCGCGCGTTATACAATACGGCTTTGTGAAATCATACAGCGTTGATTGCAGCATCCCAGAGGCCGTACAGATTTCGCATACAAAAACTGTCATTTTATTGCGGTCGCGAGCGTTAGAAACGTTAGGCAATACGGCCTCAGAGTTGATTGAAAGCGTAAAGCATCTAACTCTTTCTGACGCTCCTTGTCAGAAAAAGATGAAGATGGCTTAGATGAATGATTGGTCTCGCGCGCTCGCTCGACTAGATACCGCCGGCGTACTTGTCAAATGCGGCAACAAATAGTACGCCGAATTCGGCGTACCCGAGCCCGAGTCGAGTCAGTCGCGTTGCAAACTGTGCGTAAGATGCATGTAGCGATATGTTTTGTTAAACTTTGGTCATAAACCGAAGTAAAATGCCAGTTTGCGCAGTGAAACTGTGTAAAAATAATACTACAAGAAATAAGAAGGACACTGGGATCACATTCCATCAGTAAATATCGTATAAGTAATTTCGAAATTACAAAATAAAATAACATGAACCCTAAACGCCATTCTGTGTTGCCGCGTACACAAGAATCAAATTTCCCGTGGTTGAGATTTTAATAAATTGAATTTTATTGTTATCATCATTAAATGATGATAAATTTGAATAACTTATTTTATTTCAGTAAGTATCTAATGTAATTATTATATATAAATAACCTAGTTCTATATTATTTAATGTTTATCTTTGTGATGTATACACTGAAGGTGTATAAAATTGTAACCCGAAATTATTTAGTTAACGGGTGAATATGTCTTAAAATTAAAAATGTTTTTCGTCTTCCCATTCAAAAAGCCCAATCAGCTGATTTACTTAGGTACTAGCTTTTGCCAACGACTTCGTCCGCGTGGAATAGTAACTTTGTCCGTCCGTCCGTCTGTCTGTCAAGACCCTTTATCTCGTAAACGCGCGTAGTATCGGTATCGAGTTGAAATTGAAACCCTAAACTCAAGTCAATAGTCCCGAAAGCTGTAAAAAAATCAAACTTCTAAGTCAAGGCAATCAAAAGCTACAGTCATTAAAAAGGTATTTCCATGTAAATCGCCTTAACAGAAAAAGTAATAGCGTACTTCCACAATAAATAAGAAAAATCTGAAAATTATAATTTTTCCTGTCTGTCTGTCTATGTCAACAAGAAATGACCCCACATTGCGAACATTTTGCTTGAGCTTAGAAGGCTCTGCTAATACTGCATCATCCCCTCTGCTAACATCACCTCTCGCAGGTAAAATTTTCAAAAACGTTTGAACAAATTTCTATTTATCGCTTATCACGTGCCCAAATGCCAAGTTTCATAAAAAACCATCGATTTATCTTCGACGATGGCGATCTTCGCTATAAACTTTCATCCCCTATTTCACCTCCTCACAGGAAGAATTTAAAAAACGCGCGAATAAATATCTATTTATCTCTTATGACGTGCCCAAATGCCAAGTTTCATAAAGAACCATCGATTTATCTTCGACAATGACGATCTTTCACATAAACTTTCATCCCCTATTTCACCCCTTCATAGGAAGAATTAAAAAAACGCGCGAACAAATATCTATTTACCTCTTATGACGTGCCCAGATGCCAAGATTCATAAAGAACCATCGATTTATCTTCGACAATGACGATCTTTCATATACTTAACTTATAACTTTCATCCCCTATTTCACCTCTTCATAGGAAGAATTTAAAAAAACGCGCGATTAAATATCTATTTTTATCTCTTATCGCGTGCCCAAATGCCAAGTTTCATAAAGAACCATCGATTTATCTTCAACAATATCGATCTTCGATATAAACTTTCATCCCCTATTTCACCCCCTCACATGAAGAATTATAAAAAAAACGCGCGAACAAATATCTATTTACTTCTTATCACGTGCCGAAATGGCAAGTTTAATAAAGATTCATCGATTTATCTTCGATAATGACAACCTTCCATATAAATTTTCATCCCCTATTTCACCCCCTCACAGGTCGAACTTTCAAAAAAGCTCAAACAAATATCGATTTATTTCTTATTAAATGCCTAAATGCCAAGTTTCATGGTTTTATCTTCGACAGCGACGAACTTCCACCATATAAACTTTCATCCCCTATTTCAACCCTTTAAAGCCTTTTTTCGCGATAAAAGATAACATATGTTCTTTCCCAAGGTCTATTCTATCTCTGTACCAAATTTCATCAAAATCGGTTCAGCGGTTTAGGCGTTATAGCGTAACAGACAGACAGACAGACAGAGTTACTTTCACATTTATAATATTATATAGTAAATATAGTAATATAGTATGGATTATGGGAAACGAAAAAATTTTTTTTTCGTATTTCTTCCCATTTTCCTGAAATGTTAACTTTTTACCCGACTGCCCGAAGGAGGGTTATGTTTATCAAGTGTTTGTATGTAAGTATGTAATTTTCATTTTATTTTAGGTTTAATTAACCTGTACATTATATTAGGTTTAACTATAGGTGCAACGTGTTATCTTAACTACGCAAAACTCCTTAGTTGGTGACTCAGTCCATGAATTTTTAGTAAAAATTTGTAAATATTGAATGTCCTTAATATATATTTTTTTAATTAAAAGTGAGGCCTTATCTACATCTATACCTTCATCATACCTACCATTTTTTTTAAAGAAGAAATCTACGCCTAACCTATACACAAACATATTAATACATTCACTCTTAATTACTTCTTCATTTCTAAGTATTTCCCAAGATACATTTTGTAACCAGTAACTGAATAGACCACAGCATAATTTATTTTCCCAATAATTCGGGTAACAGTGGAGCAGCTGGCAACACAATTCGTCACGCACACTAGCATCCTTGCAAATTGTCTTACATCGTTCTTACGCACACTACAATATTGAGTTGCCGCATTCACGAACGGTTTGTTTTTAGGTAGCGCGGTATTTAGTCGAGCGAGCGCGCGAGACCAATCATTCATCTAAGGAAGCAGGTTAAACTTATAGCCGCAACTTAAACTTGTGTGCCACGGCTGTAATTTCTAATTTTCCCGTCCTCGGTCCTCATACAAGAATGCATAGTTACTATCGTACGTCCAATGATTACTTATCGAAATTTATATTCGAATGTATTCACATTTGATATGTTATCGTATCAGACCAGAAAACTGCGTTCATGAATTATATGCGATTCGTTGGACGGGAATCTGTTGATGTATCTTGTTGTTAGTGATATTTTTACAAAAGCCAATCACACGGCAACTACAATTGTTAACGATAATAGATAAATGTTAACTAAATAGTGTTTAAGCGCCTTATATGCATAAATTATATACGCATTACCTTTGTTAATTCAGTAATATTAATTATTTTATTACATGTTATGTATTTGAAAGTAAATAATAAATGTTTACTTATTTTATTGATATATCCAAAGTTAAGTACGGGTTTTTCCCATTTATTCCACTGAACTACGGTAGGTAATTGGCTGGTTTTGAGATATCTAATGCTTAATTAACCCCTTAACTGTTTTTTTGAAACTAATGAAATAAAATATTTTCAATCATTTGCCACGAGCTTTGCGGTGAAGGAAAACATCGTGAGGAAACCCGCACAAACCTGCGAAGCAATTCAATGGTGCGTGTAAAGTTCCCAATCCACACCGGGCCCGCGTGAGAACTTATGGCCCAAGCCCTCTTGTTCTGAGAGGAGGCCTGTGCCCAGCAGTGGGACGTATATAGGCTGGGATGATGATAATTTCCAACATGGTCAAGACAGCGTGCTCGAGGCAATTCCACACCACACGATCAAAAACTTCTTGTAGGTAGAGCTACATAACATATAACTAGAGATAGCACGCGAGTTGAATGTCATCATCGGGGCCTGAGGAAAACAACGGAGGCTGTCCCCCTGCCGTCCGCATGCCAGCATGCCACGCCTCAGATGTCCTACGCTCATCGATAGTCGTTATATTCAAGTTAGGGCTCCGGTCACAGCACTACCACATTTTTTAGAACGGAATTCAACTCTCGCGATAAGTATGTATAGTAAATATACACGGTGACAGCAATCGCTGGACATTCCGATTATGAACTATCCTCGTACTATCCCATACACGTATCGCGTAGGCACCGCGTAGGTTTCCAACATGGACGTACTTAGTACGTCCATTGGTTTCCAATATTTCTTTCAGAAACACTACATAGGTAGATAGAGGTTGGAATTGACCCTCACACCCAATTTGTACCAAAATGAACGGTTGTTGAAAAATGTACGGTTTCAGCGGGGAAAAAAAATGACTAACAATAATTATGATAAACATTACATTATGACTTGTAAAATTATGGCAGTCGAAAAGATCCCATTTGAACGACATTCAGTTATTGGTGCTCAATCTTACGCATCATGGCATGCAGGCAGGTATGTGTTCGATCATGATCACACGCGTACAACAAAGTTAGCAAAGATAAGTATACTGAGCGGCAAAAAATCTGGCCCTCAAGTATCTCTATCTAGTTTTGTATGTAGAGTAGGCCAAATTTTGTGCCGCTAAGTATATATAGGTCACTGCAGAGTTCGTATTTTTGTTTGTATTAAGTAAGTGTCCCTCTAGTTTTCCAACTTCTTTCTAGTCCAAAGATACCTGTCGGTGCTTTTGTCGTTTGTTGTTTTATGTAAACTTTGGTCCCATGGGTACGTACAGTCACCTGCATTAATATCTGCCATAGCGGAGGGAGCGTGCAAAAATATGTGACACGTCCTACCGGCCCTAGAAAAAGTCTTATCAGATATTTATGCAAGGTTTATTGTGTCAGATATTGTTGTTGGATGGTGACTGTACCTATCTACTCAGTTTATGATATGTGAACATTTCCTTCATCGTCTATGGATATATAGTTTAAATAATACAAAGTATCTCCTAAGCCAGAGCATTGACTGTTATTTAAAACTTATTCATACATATTGAACATGGTTTTTACTATTTGTTGTTCAAGTGCACTCTTTACTAATCTGGTACCTATAGGTATAGTTTATTATTGCCTCATGTAAGGCAAATTTTAGTTTTTTACGAGCATATACATTTTCATGATATTGCTTTTACAATATATGTATTCATACAGTTGTTAATAATTATAGTATATATGTAGCATAAATTATATGAAAATAAGGTGTCTTAAGAGCATATACTGCTTTAACCAGAGATTGCATTGGTCCACGCTACCTCGGAATGCGAGATTGAGACACTGAAATTTGTATACCTGAAGTAATCAAAACTTCTAAGCAAGCATGTGAAATGTTATATTAATATAATAATATATGTTATATCCCTACTATCCCTACTTCCCTACTAATATTATAAATGCGAAAGTAACTCTGTCTGTCTGTCTGTCTGTTACGCTTTCACGTCGAAACCACTGAACCGATTTTGATGAAATTTGGTATATAGGTATTTAGAACCCCAAGGATCAACATAGGATACCTTTTATTCCGGTAGAGGGCGCCACCGCGCGATAACCTAGATCCGCGCAGACGAAGTCGCGGGCTTAAGCTAGTATAATATAATAACAAATAATAATGTCTGGAAAATTTCAGCTCGTCATCTCGCAATCTGATCTTAGGATGGACCAGACTATTCCTGCAGTAGGTATCATATTCTAAGAACTATGTGTATCTATCCAGTCCTGGATTTGTCAATAGGCCGTATATTATTATTTTAGATAGGTACATGGGGCGGCGGAAATAAAGTAGCCTACACTCATACAAAATATAAATCCAGGACTGTATCTATCTATAGTACATGCTTCTAGATGTTTTGAGATTTACGTAAAATTAACCTATTGTCTATTCTATACTCTTGTTACAATGTCTTTGACTATCTTGTTTGTTCTTTGTATAATTTATAATAATGCAAAAATATGCCATTCATTCATAGAAGGGCTAAATTGTTGTTTTTGTATTGTGGTTGTTATCGATATAAATATTTTTTGTGGATAATGTTGTTTCCATCTTTCCCTCACTATCGAATTTAAACTAAGCAAGGGAAGTTCAGGCTACAAGTGTAGATAGAAGATTATCACCCTCAAATACCAGCTCTTGCGATAGAGTTATATTATATCCGAATACGGAAAAAACTAAATTTAGGATAATTATTACATGTATAATTATTATGTATAGGATCTACAAATTAACTTTGCGATAGAGACAACCATACTAAATGCTGTAATTTGTCTGCTTCTCCTTACAGTATCCATGTTTCTTTCTGCTAGAGTTCCTTGGCAAAAAACCTCGCAGGGCACCACTGGGTACCATTCTACTGGTATTATAAATAAAAATTCAATATATAGAGTAAAATTATATATTCAGAGTAAAAAGTCGTGTATAATTAATAACAATAACAATAGTATATTTAAAAAAAATTACATATAAAAGTATAGAACATTGTACGCTGGCACACACGGTTACTTATATTCGTGTTCGGTTCTTCGCGAACATAAAAATATAGGTACAATTTATCGTTTTTCACATGACGGAAAATACCAAAATGCGACACCGAAACACGCAGCGTAGCAGCAGTGGTGCCATAAAAACTTAATTAGGTATGTACTTCTTGTGTACTTACGAAAGTCTTACAAATACTGGACGGCACAAGGATATGGAATTCAACTTAAAGACTATCTATGGAATGAACAGAGGGCCTACTCCGAAGTTCGAAAATCGAAGTTCGTATCGTACTAAATAGAATAAGTGTCAGAGGGACCGCATGACACGAACTTCGAGTTTCGTAGTCTTATACTAGTGTTTTGGGCACAACATGGACGGCGAATAGGTTTACTATTTAAAATCTTAATAGCAGTAGGTAAATATAACTTCTACGGTGGACGTGAAAAACACAACTTGATGGAATGGGTAAATCCTACATACTAGAATAGACGTAACTGGTAGGTAAATAATAAATAGCGCCTAAATGTAGGTATGGTGCAAAAACTGCTTACTGAGTGGATTATAAATAAACGTTGCTACAGCCGACTGTACTTATTTTGCTTACATTTTTACTTAAAATATGACTTGCGTGGTTGTCGTTTGTCAGTACAAGTGTATATGGACGCAAAATTAATACCTAAACCTAATTATTACCTAAAGCTTTTAACAAAATACTACAATAAGAACTATTTTTTTAATATGGACACAACATGGACGGTGGATGCATTAGGTACATAAAATAGAATTAAACTAAAAAGTAGGTAAGTACCCAACCTACCTTTGTCTGCATACGCACTATGCGGCTAACCGCACGGTTTCAACGTGCGCCGTCTCCAGGTCAAGCGATACTTTAAGAGGGACAGGGACGGCACACTAGCGCGGTTAGCCGCATACTGCTTAGTACGTAGCCTTTCTAAAGTACGGTCGCGGAATACGAAGAGCCACTACTTGTCTGTCACTCGCGCGTGAATATTTGACGTCGCATATATTCGTACAAATTCATGTATCATGTCTACGCTAATATATATATTTACAAATATGTATAAATATTTACGCGTGAGCAACAGAGAAGAAACACAGTGAAAGGTCATTGTACGAAATTCTTTGGGCTCCGCAACCAGACTTTAGTGATCTTCTCGGAAAGCACTCTTTTCCTCATCATTTCTTTGTATTTACTTACATTTGATCAGTTGCTGCTAGATTGTCAAGTGGTTCTAGCTCGATAGCGTAGGAGCAACTGGTGGTTTGAGTTGTAGATACGAAAATAGGCGTACACATTTGTGTTTTTTTTGTCGTTGTTTGCGTAAAACATATAATATTAATTAGTGACTTATACTTACTATGATTTATATTAGTACATGCGAAATCAATTAGTCAAAAATCTAGTCATGCATATGAACACAATTGAATACATTTGTCATTAAAATTGTGTAATGCTACTTTCCGCAGCATGTCAGTACATGGCGCTCCTTGTATGCTCTTATGGATGTGAACACTACAACAGCTATCCATAATGCCACACACACCCAAGCACATATAATTGCTATCTGGAGCAGTACGCCAGTGTTAATGTACCAATTCTGATCGTTGATGCCAGTGGGACTCTTTTGGATATAGTCCATATAGTCATAAATTGATTGACAGCTTAAACGAAAGTGAATAGCTGAGGTTTGATCTCCGGCAGCACGAAGTTCCTGAAACATGATGGGTTACCTCAGAATTTACTTACTATTTATGTTTTACTTGTGATATTCAGAATTATTTATTTTTTATTTTTATTGAAAATAATCTTGTTAGGTAATAGTTTTGTTATCAGATGCCAAAAATAATTTTGAAAAAACTATCCGTTTTTTTTTTTAATTTCAATCTAAGTTTTATGAAATTTAAAAATACATGTCCACTTAGCCTAGTTCAGCTTACTAGCTCAAAAACATGTCCATTTAATGGACATTCAAAAATAAGAATATCAAAAAAACATTGACAAGAAAAAAAATTGTGCACATAGCAATAAGTACACTAAAAATCGCGTTAAGTCGGTACTACCACCTTATTTAAGTTGAGGCGCGAACTGGATCGGAATGCACTCTGTTTTAATTGAGCAGCTAAACTTGATTTCGCACATTTTACTTTAAAAATGTCGTGCCCACCTATCTCCCATTTAAGTTCGTCGTGCCACTTACGGGATACCCTGTATATTAGCCTAGACGTGTGTTGTGCTCGGCAAAGGTTATTAAAATATTACATAGATAATATTTATTCTATATTTTTAACTTTAAGTTAGCCTTTAAAGGTATATTTACCCGCACTAAATAGTTGCGATACTGGTTGCAGGTTTTAATGAAGCCATCTGTAATAATTACAGCATAGACCAGATTGTAAACACCAAAGATAGCAGCAATGCATGCTGTTGGAATCCAGCAGTATATCACAGAATCATTGCGTTGGGTCACCCTTGCCCTTGATGTCACCACTATTGATTGACCTTCTCTGCAAATAAAATTAACAAGTATGTAGGTGCCAAAAAGTTTACTGGAAAGTTTATGAATGCATGTGTCTCTTTTATGCTAGCTGGACAGGTTTGGATAATATTTTCTATGTAGATAGCTGAATTTCAGGACTAACACATAGGCTACTTTTTTATTCCAATCAGGATGTACAATCACAAACCGGTATTTCTAAAGCCACTTACTACTGTTTGTAATTTGGCCGTGTAATACTATTCTGAGGCGTATTGTTTCTGGCGATCGTGATTGCAATCAAATGACAAATTTTGTATGAGAAATCAGTCATTTGATTGCGATCGCAAGCGTCAGAAACGTTAAGCAATACAGCCTCTGTATATCAATGGAAATATGTACTATGATTATGATGTGTAACTCGGGTAAATTATAAATAGTAGGGAGTAGCTCAACAGTCACTGTTTTACTATGCTTGTAAAAAAATTTACGAGGAGCGTCTTTCAATATTAGGAAATTAAATACTGGCCGGTAAAGCTAATCTATCCATAGGTACAATTTGTAGTGTCATTCACGATGACGCGTGCCGTGGTTCTTAAATGTCTTTAATGTCTAAGTTGGCAAAATCACGCGTCTTCGTGGATGGCACTAGATATAGCTAATAGCTATGAAAAAAAAAACTAACTGTCTTTTGTTTAAAAAAAAACCACGGTAATTTCTTTGCAATGCTATTGAGTACGTTAGCGAAAATGGAGAAAATTTAACTGCGCGCCGTTATCAAATACTTGTTTGAAATTTTTTTCTACGGTCCAAGTCAATTTAGATTTGCGGGACACTTTAGGGTCTAATGCTCCTCCGTACTCGACAGTCGCACGTTGGTGCGCCGAATTTAGACGTGGAAGAACGTCGACCATGGACGACCCCCGCTCCCGACGCCCCAATACAGCAGTAACTGAAGAAATTGTGGAAAAAGTCGAAAACTTAGTGTTGGCGGATCGTCGTGTCACGGTTTGTTTTATTGCTGAAAATGATAAGATTTCAATAGGGAGCGTGCATAATATTACATGAACGCTTGGGTATGAAAAAGGTATCTGCGCCTTAGGGTCCAAGAATGCTTACTAACACGCAAAAACAAACTAGAGTCGAGATTTGTCAAAAAGTTTTGGACCTGATACAGCAAGACCGGGAACTTTTTTTGGCGCGATTTATAACAATGGACGAAACATGGCTCCATCATTACGACCCTGAAACGAAACTGCAGTCTATGACATGGAAAAGGCCATCATCTCCAACTCCGAAGAAATTCAGGGTGGGCCCATCTACCGGTAAGGTCAT
This sequence comes from Choristoneura fumiferana, assembly GCF_025370935.1. Classification (NCBI taxonomy): domain Eukaryota; kingdom Metazoa; phylum Arthropoda; class Insecta; order Lepidoptera; family Tortricidae; genus Choristoneura; species Choristoneura fumiferana. Next base: position 17,556,706 of record NC_133472.1, read on the forward strand.
GGGCTCTGTTTTTTGGGATGGTAAAGGGGTAGAGTATCTCGAGCATGGAGCCACTATTACGGGCACTTTATATGCCAAACAAATGGCAACATTGCGCAATGAGATCCGCGAAAAACGGCGAGGTAAACTCTCGAAAGATGTGCTGTTCCACCAGAACAATGCCCCGGCACACAAGTCTGGCATTGCAATGGCTGCGATCCGTGATGCTTTGTTCGATATCCTTAAGCATCCTCCGTATTCACCAGATCTCACCCCCTGTGATTTCTACCTATTTCCGAGATTGAAAGGATAGCTGAGAGGCCAGAAATTTGAAGACAATGATGCGGTAGTCGCTGCAGTACAAGATTTTTTAAGTACTCAAGATGAAACTTTTTTTTTTAATCATATTAAAAACAACAACACTTTAACACACTAAATGTGACTATGCCAGCCTCATGGGGAGGCTCAGATACATGTTACACTCTCCCTTGTGTTGCACTTGTAAATCCGCATTGCTTCTTCTGAAAGTGGTTGACTCAGAATCACATTTACACTTCCATTCAACAGATACCTGTTTCTGGTGTCCTTATTCTGATAATATTCCAGAAGAAAATGAAGGAGGTCTTCAGTCTTATTAGAACCTATACACAAGGGTGGTTGTACAACTCTCATCAAATTTAGGAAATAATTTAGTGGAATGTGACCAGACAGCACACGAAAGAGACCTTTTTTAAAAATGGATTTTTTTAGTTTAGAAAAAAGATATACTAAGTGTATTATGCTAAAAGGTGACTATGTTGAAAAATAAAATGACATTTAATAAAAGTTTTGTTTATAACATACTCATCCTCTCTTTTTATTGAACGCCCTTCATAGTCTAGTGACATCCACTTTTGCATGGATTTTCTGCTTGCAATGTAAACGAGACCACAGTGTAATTTATGGGGATATCCATGGGAATTTCATAAAATCCCAGTTTCCATTGAGTTTTTAAAAGTCTGGACTTGTTTGCATGAGTAAACCCATGGGTAAATGCTAGCATGGCATAAAATGTTTCTATGACTGAGATTTAATACTTACATTTCTTGCATAGATGTTGATTTTTCATCCTCATATCTGCCCACACTGTTAATACAGACTCTGTACATATGAAATAGAGCCATAATTATAGCATACACCAGTATGGGTATTGGCGCCATAGTGGCGTACATGCACAGGGAGTTGTGACCGCCATTGAAGTCTCGAAATGTGTTGACTCCATAGAATATGCAACCACAGTCGGTGTTCTCGAAGTAGGTGCCGGGGCAGATATTGAGCGTGGTGCGCCAGTGGTTGTAGGGCACAGCCACGAACACCACTGCCACCGCCAGCAGTAGCGCCAGCACCCCGTAACACGCGCACAGCCGTCGCTCGGCCACAAACTGGTTCATCGTGCTATTGTCACCACCTGCGATGCGTCACAACAAATAATATTACAAATAATTCTCATGAACTACTGATAAAATGCAGATAAGGGCACCTCCCTACTTAAAAAATAGGTGTGTTGTGTACCAGTATCACGCAACTTTTAGCATAAAGCTGTGGTGAGTTAAGAAGAAACATATCCAAAATTTAATTATACTTACAGAAAAGTATGCAGCTCAAAATTTTTCAGTAAAAGTAATATTTAACTAGGAGAAACAAACAAAAATAATCTAACTAAATACTTTGCGTAAACACCCCACTAACTTCACTGACACCAATTCTAATTCTAACAAGAATTAGGGATGTACGTTACGATTCGATTTTTATGAAGATCGATTCAATTGGATGCGATCTAGCGACTTTTTGAATGGATTCATTTCAATTTGATCTACAACCGATTCCATTCATGAGTAGAATCGTGTCCTTTAAATCGTATTCAGAGACAATGTATTAATTTGTTATAAGTATTGAATATTTATTACCTATCTCCAATTCTTAATGAATATAGATCGATTATAAACGGCAGGGCTACTACGAAACTCGAAGTTCGTGTAGTGCGATCCCGCTAACACTTATATTGTTTAATACGAGAGCGAGAGGGACGGTACTATAACGAACTTCGAGTTTCCAGCTTCGTAGTCCGCAGGGATGTCGCAACAAATTCACATTACTAGTTCGCATTGTTTATGTTACCAAGCGAAGTAAATAGATCTACACACAAAACACAGAAACATGATGCGGATAGTTTATTGTGATTATACCGATTGCTCCAACGTATACCGTACGTGTATGTATATATATATATATACAAATTTTGAATCGATTTTTGATACAATCCGATTTTTGTGAGATCGATTCAAGAGCATGCGATTCTATCTGTAGATCGTTAAGAGGTTTACGATCCATTGCGATTCAAAAGATCGTGCATCCCTAACAAGAACGAATGAATTGAATGACACAACATAACACACTATGTACTTAAATATACGTAACGTAATCTTAGTAATATATATGTATGTATAGCTATCACATTTTTTTTAAGCACGGTGCACACACATTCTTATCTTTCAGAAATTCTACTGTGTAATATTATAATCGCGGAAGTTTGTGTCCGGGTGTGTATATGTAGAGCTCTTAGGTATGTATGGATAATAATTGGTTATCTTTCGCTCTGAAATTACTGGATCTGAATAAAATCTTGAATGTAATTTTTGGGAATTTTGTAAAATCAATTGATTGCACTAAATTCCCCAAAAATTACATTCAAGATTAATGTTAAATTGAATGGTTTACGCGTGTGAAGTCACGAGTAAACAGTAGTTTAGTTTAAACTAACTAGCTCTTACCAGCGACTACGTCTGTGAAAAATCCGTTTATCGCTATCTCGCTAGAGGTGTGTTATGTTCTGAGGTAAAAACTGCCCTTAATGGTTCCCAAGGTCACGAAAAATCTCCTTAGCAAATTTCATCTGAATCGGTGCAGCAGCAGGGCAACTACGAAACTCGAAACTCGAAGTTCGTGTCGTGCTGTCCCTCGGACACTTATACTATTTAATACGAGAGCGAGAGGGACGATGCGACACGAAATTCGAGTTTTGAGTTTCGTAGTAGCCCTGCTGGGCTACTACAAAACTCGAAATTCGAAGTTCGTGTCGTGCGGTCCTTCTGCAGGGTTACTACGAAACTCGAAACTCGAAGTTCGTGTCGTGTGGTCCCTCTGACACTTATACTATTTAATACGAGAGCGAGAGGGATCGCACGACACGAACTTTGAGTTACGAGTTTCGTAGTAGCACAGCTGACACTTATACTATTTATTACGAGAGCGAGAGGGACGGTACAATACGAACTTCGAGTTTAGAGTTTCGTAGTAGAGCTTAAATGCATAGCCACCGCTCCTTTGCCTTACTTGATGAATAGATAAAGGCGCGGCCACATGCAGTCGCTCGACGCTTGTTTCCAACGTACGTGTACTCCAATAATTATTTGTGATGGACTCTTATTTTCTTTAAAAACCGTAAATAAACATTTGTTCATATTTAAAGAATATTACTTATATATTAAGAAGTTCTATCAGACTACATTTTTAATTTTCATTAAATTTTTATGGAATAATAGAGAAAAACTAACAAAAATGCAACGTTGTCAGCTCAGCTGGTATAAACCATAAACCACTAAACACTCTTATATTAACCACGGTGCGGTGCTAAGTGCGGTGTCAAACAAAACTGTCAAATTGTCAATCAAATCAATGGTTACCAAAGAGTCATACCTATAGAGAATGGTTACTTTACTTCACTCACTCTGTATAGTTTGTGCTTCACTTTTGTATTTTAATAATTTATCGGTAGTTTGCTGAGTGGCATAAAAATACTCCTAAATATCATCTAGTATCAAATATAATATAATATAGTTAAGATACATTTTGTAAATCGATATGAAGTTAAACCATTGCACCAAAATAGTTGGAGAACAAGTTGTGTTAGTCCCTTACAGAGAATTACATGTTCGAAAGTAAGTACTTGATTACTGGGGGGTTACTACGTAATTCGAAAAGCGAAGTTTGTATCGTACCGTGAGCGATCACTCTCGTATTAAATGATATAAGCATTCACATCACATAGCAATGAAAGTGTGCTCTAAACTAAAAGAAGCTCATTAGCTTAGCTATCTTGCTGAACATGAACATAAGACGAGGCATTTTTTTGCCAATTTTTTTTCGATTTTGTAAGCCAGTTAGACAAAGTATCAAAATGAAATTGTATTCTGTTCTCTTTCATCATAAACTGTGGTGATCTGAACTGGAAGTCAAAGAACATTAGTATCTATTGCTAATTGTTGTTTGGATATTTTTGACCTACTTGTAACCATAAAAAAAAGGGTCGTAATTAACGCAGCTTCTTTAAACTGTCATTTCTGTCTTCAAGTTTAATTATTTGTCTACTAAATTAATAAATCAGCAACTAATTTTAAATGCCTAATAAATAATTTTCAAGTGTTTATTGTGTAATCAGCATGACAATTATTATACAGCAAATAAGTGTTGTGTGAGTAATACAAATGTATAGCTTCTAATAAGTGTCTTTATTGCATCTAATTAACAATTCAAGACTCTAATTTAATATTATCACCTTTATTTTTATAAGTGAGTATACGGAAATTATGACTATAAATGAACATCAAATTTATTTATAGTGGTGGGTCAAATTTTATATTATGACCAATATTTTTATACCTGTGTTAGAATTTATAAAAGATAATCTGAGGGGTATAAGGTAAGGAACATACTGTAATAATACGGAAATAAACCTTTTACATAAAGCTAGGCTTTATTCAATTAGAAATTATACATGACACAACTTGACAGTTTGACAATTCATAGTAGTAATAATATAAAGTACATAGAGTTCAACGATGAGCATAAGGACTCTTTGAATCAGCAAAGAGTCGATATCATATCATTCTCCGCGGCTCTGAGAAGATTCCTCCACAATTACCAGAACAGCACACGCTCATGCTGTAATCCTTGAGATAGTGCGGCAGTTTTCGAGCCCTGGCAGGTCTCCTCAACGTTTCTGGCTCTGGCAGTGGAGCCACTTCAGACTGTGTCTGTTCAACATCTTGAGGAGGTGTAAAGCTGTCTTTTCCGGACACAGATTGGTGCTCGGGGCTGATATCTTGGGTAATTATTGGGGATTCTCTCGTATTAGAATCAGGTTCTGTTTCTTGGGCAATAATTTCTCCCTGACCTCCAATCGGGGCTAGGTGCCTATTTGACACGGTTGTTTCACGGCCATCAGGGAGCCGAATATATGAATAATCTGCGTTTGCTTCTAGCAGATCCACTTCTTCCACTAGGGGCTGATATTTGCTGGCTCGGTCACAGCGGCGTAGAAGAACCTGCCCTGTCCCAGTCAACCATGTAGGCATCGAGGTTCCGTTAGGAGAGCGTCTGCTGTGCCGGAACATCCTCTCGTGTGGTGAACAATTAATTGCCGTACACAGCAGTGAGCGTATGGAATGTAGAGCGAATGGAAGGACTTTCTCCCACTCTTCCTTCGGCAAATTGTGGGTCCGTAGAGCCAATTGAACTGTTTTCCATAGTGTTGAATTTAATTTTTCCACCTGGCCATTCCCTTGGGGGTTGTAGGCGGTAGTGCGGCTCGTAGCGATACCTCGTGAGTGAAGAAATTCTTTAACTTCTGAGGACATAAACGACGATCCCCGGTCGGAGTGTATATACGCCGGCATACCAAATATCATGAAAAGCGAATTCAGATGCATGGTTACAGTCCTCGCACTTACATCAGAACATGGAAAGGCGAATGGAAAACGTGAATATTCGTCGATGACAATAAGTATAAACCGATTCTTGGTATTTGTTGGGACCGGGCCCTTAAAATCTATACTGAGACGCTCAAAAGGTGAAGTGGCCTTTATAAGCTCAGGGAGCGGGTCTTGATTTCTGAAAAAGTTTGGCTTTATCTCTGCGCAAGTTCGGCAATTGCTTGTCATGGCCCTTATCTCTTCGATCGTATAAACCAGATTTTTAGTTTTGAGCCAATGATGCATTCTTGTCACACCGGGGTGACAGAGATGATTGTGCAACTCCTTTAGTTTAAGACTTCGTGATTGTAGACTCATGCTAGCAGAGACTCTGGACAGTGCATCAGCGACGTGATTTTCTCGCCCAGGCCTGTAAATTATGTCGTACTTGAACGGAGCCAGTTCAAGTCGCCATCTCTGAATTTTCTCATTCTTTATCTTGCTTGGCAGCTTAGCATTGAACATGAAACTGACAGACCTTTGATCAGTAATAAGATTGAAAGATTTTCCGATCAGGAAATGTCGCCATTTTTTTAAAGACTCAACGATGGCGTAGGCCTCTTTTTCTATGGCAGAGTGTTTTTGTTCGCAGTGATTTAATGTTCTAGAATAGAAAGCAACTGGCCTAGAGTTTTGAGATAGAGTAGCCGCGATCGAATGTTCAGAGGCATCTGTTTCGACTGTGAAACCCACGTTGTTATCAATAGTATTTACGGAAGACTTGGCGATTATCGATTTCAAGATTTCAAAAGCTTTTACCGCTTCTTCGCTTAAAGGAAACTGCGAGGCGTGAGCTAGAGCATGAATTCTCTCAGAAAAATTGGGTATCCATTTGGAGTAATGTGCGAACATTCCCAAAGTTCTGCGGAGTGATGCAATATCATTGGGCGGAGGTAAGTCGAGCAGAGGTTGCAATCTATTGTTATCAGGCTTGATAATGTGGTTGTCAATAGAGTATCCCAGTATGTTGATCGATTTGAGGCTGAACTTACTTTTCTCCTTATTTATTGTAAGCCCGTACTTATTGAGTGCATTGAGAGACTTTTCGAGATTTGCATCATGATCTTCTTGTGTTCTACCGCAAACGGTAATATCGTCGAGGTAGGCGTACGTCCCTGTCAATCCTTCTTTCCGGATCACCCAGTCGATAGTTCTTTGGAACGCAGATACGCCGTTTGTGACGCCGAAAGGAATTCTAGTAAATTGGTAAAGATTTCCTGCAGCTTCGAATGCAGTGTAGATTTTCTCCTGAGGAAGTATCGGCACTTGGTGATAAGCACTTTGAAGATCGATAGCACTGAATATATTGTAATTAGAGATCTTAGTAACAGTTTCTTCTATATTTGGCAGAGGGTAAGCGTCTAACTGTGTATATCGATTAATAGTCTGCGAGTAATCAATCACCATTCTTTTCTTGTGATTGGCGTTCTTAGTAATCAAGACCTGCGCTACGACAAACAGTCGAAAAATGACCCTTCTTACCACAAGCATGGCATTCAACATCAACTGCCGGGCAGGTTTTGCGAGCATGAAGAGGGCCGCCACAGAAAAAGCACTTGCGCCGATAAGATTTTGTTTCCGTGGATCTAGGTGCTGCAGCTACTGTTTCAAGAGATCTAGAAGTAGATGGAGTGGTAGTTTCATTGATTTTTGAAGAATGAGATATAGAGTTGACAATTGGAGATTGGCTATTAAATAGCACCGAGTTAGCTTCAGCTGTTTCCATCGATAGCGCTAGATTGTAGGCTTGCTCTAAGGTCAGCGTCAAATTTTCTAACAGTCTCTGACGAATGTTAGATGAATTGATCCCGGCTATAAAAGCTCCACGTATGCTATCACTTCTATTCGTTTCAGCGTCCACGGAATTGAATTGGCATTCTTTAGATAGTTGTCTGAGTGCCTGAAGATATGTGTCGATAGATTCTCCTGACTGCTGGCGCCTCGTCGCGAGTACATGTCTAGCGTATATTATATTCTTAGGTTTTACATACAAGGCATCCAGGATGGCGATGGCATCAGCATACGTTGTGCAATCACTGATGTATGCAAAAACTCGCGGCGAAACATAGTTCACTAGCAGTTGTAGCTTGACGGCGTCAAGAAGACGAGCAGGAGCAGCAGGTGCGCCAGCATCCGTTGCAGCGGGGGCGGACGCGGCTTCACGAGCGGTCAAAAAGTTTACGAAGGTCCGCTTCCAGTGTTCCCACTCAGGCGCGGTGGTATTTAATGATGGGTCACCATCAAAACGTTCGGGTCGTAAGAATCTATCCATTTTACTAATTGAATAAATTGTAATAATACGGAAATAAACCTTTTACATAAAGCTAGGCTTTATTCAATTAGAAATTATACATGACACAACTTGACAGTTTGACAATTCATAGTAGTAATAATATAAAGTACATAGAGTTCAACGATGAGCATAAGGACTCTTTGAATCAGCAAAGAGTCGATATCATATCACATACTACCATTTCTTCTGTGTTGTGTATCAAGGCAAGTGGCCCGCCAGAAAGTCGACAAAGCCCCGCCATAGCGGGACTTCTATTTTATGCTCTGAGGTACAATAGGCAAGGAATGAACTCATAATTTCTTCTTTGTTGTGTATTAAGGCAAAAGCGGCTCGCTAGAAAGTCACTGCCACGGCGGGACTTCTATTTTCTGCTTTGAGGTACAAAAGGTAACAAGCGAACCTGTTATGAAATGAGTGATATTTTATTAAAGAATACAAGCTCTTCTAAATCGTGTCTAATTGTAAACAAATACATGCAACACGTTGAGGTATTTTGAATGCACCACGCTCATTGGCGAGCCGGCCGGTTACGGCGCGTGCGCGCTCTCGTTTCCGCACAGCGCACCACGAGGTGTGTTGCTAATTATCATTAAAAAAGAAGACTAATTATTAATTTAGTTGCTAAGTCATTATTTACGATGCTCTTTATTGGGGGCATAATTTGCTGGTATTGTAAAGTTTTTTTTTTTTAATCTTTATTTATTATGGAACTTTGATCAAACGATAATGAACATGTCAGTTCCCAAAGCCCTCAACCATAAAAACAACACAACAGCCATACGATTTAAAGGAGTAACAACTCGTGCCATTGTAAAGATGGCATATTAGTTTAAAGAAGCTGTTTCTATTAACCCGTCGCTTATATACAAAAACAGATGTTCCATTGCTGATGCTAAATAAAACTTTAGTCACTGCACTTATTATTTTCAATTTTCCTTGTATGGACTCAGCATTGATTTTTAAAATCTTTATAAATTCATTGGTTGTAGAATGGTTATTGGACTAGCTAGGTAATCAATCATGTTATGAAATTGTATTGTAGTTTCTCCAAAACTGAATATAACATTTCATCCCTAAGTTGGGGCAGCCGAGTGGTCCTTTAGATGATAGGTACATATTATGTATGTTGCTTATTTAATTTACAGATATCACGAGTGGATGAAATCTGAAGAACTTCAAATGCTAACAGCATCAGAGCCATTAACACTGGAGCAAGAATATGAGATGCAGAAATCCTGGAGAGAAGATGAAGACAGTATGAACATTGACGATTGTGGCTAGAGGTGCTCAGCTAGAACTAGAACACTACTAACATACTGATTTTTATCCACAGAATGTACATTCATTGTATTAGATAAAGTCAAGTTTGAAGATTGTAGTGAGGAAGTTGGTATGTTTACTTGTGACTATGCATATTGCATACAGTTATATTACAGACTCTAAACTAGTTTCAATCTTTTCATTGAATATATTTAAAAAAAAACTGAGGTACTGCGTCTGCGTCAGTGCTGTTGAAATAACTGTATGTGGTACGGAATCGCTATACGCTTGAAAAAATCTTCCTAAAAGTTAGACACTAGTTTTTTTTTATTGTTATTCGACTGGATGGCAAACGAGCAAGTGGGTGGGTAGTTGAACCGTTTCTGACTTATAATCGTGAGTTTGAACCTTTTAATGCTGCAAGTTTATAAATCATGTCTCACAAGAACTTGAAAAGGTGATTTTGGTGGTTTCCATATAACAAGTATATATATTACAGTCTTGATTCTCAAGCCTATTTGATTTTTGAAATCTAGTGCCATTGCCAGGCCCCTCTTCCCCACTGGCACGTGCTCAAGGCCCCGCCACAAAACACAGATAGCTCAAAAGTCAATCTCCTGTATGTACTTCACTTTTCATACCTACATGATACCTATGCTCGGCGGTCGCTCTAAGGTTGTCAAAATGGCTTATGCACAAAAAACTATCGTGGTAGTGGCACTCGTATCTAGTTGTTTGATGTATTGTTGAGAATGAAAAGGGAAGAATGAAAATATAAATTAATAACTAAAATATTTAATTATAATGTCATTGTTATACTTATTATAAATTTGTCACAGAAAATATCATGCGACGATTTCGCTATTTGCGAAATTCACGAATTTAATTTAAACAACCGTCCACTGAACAGTTATAATAACTTTTTTTTGTTGCTCCATTATTGCACAAAAAAGTTCACGACTCGTGTCTCAAGCGGATGGCACTCGCGCTCGCACTGGTCCCAACCGGTCCGAGATATCGTGTCCGTGAGCAGTGTCTATGTGTACGTTGCTCGAGCGCACTTGTATTTTCTGAAGTATCTGTGTGTTTGTGGCCCCGCGATGCATTGGGCACCCCTAGTCCCGACTCCATTACCAGACGATAACCGATGGCTACACCACTCTCGTCTGAAAATGCGGAATGTCCGAATGCCGCATGTTGTGCCCGCCAGGGCCTCTAATAGGTGAAAGACGGCCCTGACTATTGTACTTATATTTAAGTATCAGCTTATTTCTTAAATTTAATATAAAATACTTTATTTCAGATGCAATGATTGGTGATACCAACATATTTATAACAGATAAAGAGTCTTCTACTGGAGAAATAGAAATAATGATTGCAGAGAAGTATGCTAGGGGCAGAAAATTAGGATGGGAGGCTGTCATCTTAATGATACTGTATGGAATCAATCAAATAGCTATTAAGAACTTTGAAGCTAAAATTTCAATGAAGAATGTGATAAGCATCACAATGTTCCAAAAATTACTTTTCAAAGAAACATCGAGAAGTGAAGCGTTTCAAGAAATAACACTTGCTAAGGCTGTTGATGACGAATGGGCAAATTGGTTAGAAACACAATATAAATATCAAATACAGCCACATTAACCAAATACCTTGTGGTTTTATTTGTCACAAAACCTCTAATATATTGGTGTTCAGTGGCATTCAAAAATATCATGACAATTTGGTTTCGACTATGACCTTTTATCTGATGGTTTTGCAGGTTATTTTTTCTTAAGTTATATGGATTATATATGTTGGATTATGTACGAGTATGTAGGATACTGGAGGAATGGTGGAATATTCCTGCATATGCTTTGCGAATTGTTATTACGTAAAGTTTAAAACTACGTAGTTTTTGTCTACAATATGGCTACATGCTTGCAAAGTCTTTAAGTTTTACATGTAAATATTACTATATTTTGCAATGTTTTTTTTTGTTGTTTTGCTTTATACTTGCGAAGATTTAAAATCAAATTATATAAATTATTGTAATTAAATATGGTCAATGTTATGATTTAATATCTTTAGATGCCCATCCAAATAAGCTATGCCGCAAAGTATGCCTAGGTGTAAGTAATCTTGCATTGCGATTTATTTAATATAGTGTGTATAAGCGAAATACATAAATTCCCATATTTGTAAGCAGACATGACATAACACAACGATAATATAACACACAACATAACATGATGAATTAACAACAAGTAATGACAAGTATTTCTATTTTAATTAAAATAGCGGTTCGTAATGGTAAAACCGTAATTGTGACGGATGGCTATCTCTATCTTAGCTCCACAGGGCTGGCAATGCCTACTATCAGGTGATCCACATACTCGTTTGGCAAAAAAGTGTTGTAAACGGCTGTTCTAAGCATCTTAGGATAGGAACTACTGAGCCGATTTGATCAAAAAATAGAAACTAGTGGGCCCAGTGCGAATTAAAACTTTACAGATGTCTCCAGGTTTCCTCACGATGATCCGCTAAGCTGTCACATTTTTTTCTATGCAAATTGCTGGCTGCCTATGTTTTACGTCTGGTTGTAATTCCGAGAACAATGCGACTGACCGTTAGTTAACAAATTGAAATTGTACCGAAAGCACACCGTATCACATTTTTAAAAACTTTACACGGGTGTGGTCATGAGCGTACCGGAGCGGGGTGAGGGGGGGGGGCATCGCTGCCTCCTCCCTGTAATTTGTATGCTTTACAATGTATTATGCGTTAACTTTTGAAAAAATCAGGCAGACCGTGTAGTCTGTAGTGTATAGTTGCCCCCTGCCCCCTGGGCCAGAAGCTGGGTGGGTCAATTTAGGCTTTATTAACTTTCTGAAAGATTTAATTTAAAATGGTGTATTATTATGAGTTGATACGCTTTTGATCTAGGTGTGTGCCAAGGATACTGGTAGCAGTTGAAACACTAGTAGAACTACCAACTTTATTGGGTTTGTGGATTGTAAACATTATGAAAGGTATATTCGTGGTCAATTACACATACTTGGCGAAATGTCTGCGCAGCGAATAGCGAATCGGCTAAACAGCAAATTTTTTGTTACTTGATCATGACTGTTAAGATATTCATCTACTAATAATGAGCTAAAATTCTAGCGAATTTAATACTACGTAACCTATCTTCGATACCAAAACTGTAAAAGAAAGTTTATTTATTTGCTTACGTTTTTGTTATTCTATCTAAGGATCTATCTCATCCTGTCGATCGTAATTTTATACATGAAATGAATGAGTTGGTACTAGTGGTGAAACGAGGGTGATCAATGTGATAATGATAATACATAAAAAATTAGGCACCCCGGTGGAAATCGAGTGGTATAAAGCCTACAACAGCAACTGCAACTGGTATTGTACCTACCTATCGTACTAACTAAACAAGAGTTAGAAGGATCAATTTTCCGACGCACTTGGGTCAACAGCCTATTCTTGATGTCTTAGTAAAGCTACATTTTTGGTTGACGATATAAAAGACGACTATAGTAAAAAGAAGAATGCTGAACTAGGCAAACACTTCCTTTTTACGATCTCATCATAACTGTTGTACCGATTTAGATTCAATTATGAAGTATGGTTCATGGCCCAAAAGTTGAAAGCAATATGCGGCGCAGCGCTATCTTTGAATGTCTTATTTTAATTTTGAATCAAGTGCAAATAAAAATATTTCATATGCTATGTTCTGCTGAATTCAGTTTTAGCAAACTTAATTTCTTCGAAACTTATGACTCCAGTCACTACTTATCCTACTCATATAAAAAATGCGTAAGTTTGTGTTCTGGTTACTCTTTCACGCTAATAGCTGAACGGACAGCTAGAGCTCGCGAATAACATAGGTTGGGTCCATTTTATTCCAATATTTGCACGGGATCGGAATAAACGCTTAAAAAAACCCGTATTTTCAACTGCTTAGTCTAGAGCCATAAATGATATTCCTGCAGGATTGAGATAAACTCATGTAAAAACCCCAAATCACAACCAGCGGCGGCCTTACCCGTTGCGAGGCTCCGGGCGGCCCTTTGTCCTCCGTGAAAAGTATGTGATGCGGAAAATATAGTTAAAAATCTATATTTTTTTAAATTGGCGGGGGTTGTTGCGAGAGGCCCCTGCAAGAGCGAGGCCCCGGGCGGTTGCCCTGTTCGCCACCCCTCTAAGGCCGCCGCTGATCACAACCATGAAGTCTAGTACTACTTACATAATTTTTTTAGGACCACAATGTAATTCTCGGAAACTTTCATTATGATTTAGTAAAATTCAATTTAACTGCGGGACTTATAGAAGCCGCTAGTACATCATATATATATATATATATATTTTTGGCCATTATATCAAAAACTTCAAACCAACACCACCCATTGATTAATTGAATTCGACGGATAAATTTAATCAATAGATGGTAAAACTGGGGGTAAACTAAAGTTGACGACCGGACCGGATAGCTAAGTTGTTACTAGTCACCCTGACTACGAAGCTAGCGGTTATGGGTTCGAACCCCGTGACCGGCAAATATTTATATGATGATTAAAAATGTATTTGTAATTACTTCAGTCTTGAATGTTTGTATGTATTTAAATATATATTTCTTTATCTATAAGGTTTTAATTAAATAACTGAAAACCAGAAAGTAGTTTGCTCAGAATCGAGAGTAGAATCGATTACACTATGTTTTAAATTAGGTTGTGTTTGTGTTTTGTAAATCCCTTATGTACTGTGTGTGCCGCGCGCCCAGTCTAAAAGTTACGACTGCAACAGGCGCCAGTTAAATAATTTAGCGAGGTTGCATACTATTTCGATAATTTAATGGCCGGTTTGAAAGAAAGAAAGAAATAAATAATAATTTATTTGACAAAATTCGGCACAGCAAAAAAAAAATCACAATTAAAAATAAGACAACCTTATTAGTCTTATTACATACTCTTACATACTAAAACCGGCCAAGAGCGTGTCGAACACGCCCGAAATAGGGTTCCGTAGCCGTTACGAAAAAATTAAGTACTTAATATTTTTCTAATGATTTCGTATTTTGTACGGAATATTCCAAGTTTAGGTATATTTTATACCTTAGGCTGCTATTTACTCTTAAACTACTAATAATTCTCAAGAAAACATTACCTTTATAGTTTTCCTTGAAAGTTTAATACTATCATCCTGAATTTTTCCAAATTTTTTCTATCCACCGGTTTAGATTTTAGAGGGGGGGGGGGACGCTCGATCTTAATGAAAATTTGCACTTTAAAGTTGAATAATCTGCAAATTAATCACTGAATCGAAAATTCGTTTTAGCAACCCCCTAATGGTTTTAAGAGATCTATCCAACGATATCCCACACTACAAGATTGGATGAGAAAAAAAAATCACCCCCATATTACGTCTATGGGAGGTACTCGACGGTCTCTGAGCTTACCCGCGGACAGTATTCTCTCAAACAGCAGCAACTTTTGAATTTTAAGGTGTCAAGATTGTGGCATACCGTGAGGTGGCTTAATTCATAGGTAAGTAAGGGATTCGGTTTGTAGCATTCGAACATGGCGGATGTAGACGATATCTAATTTTGGTATTTCTGCTTCTTTGGCTAGTTGAAGTATAATTTTGATAGTGTTTTATGCGGCGATTAACCTTAACAGTAAAGGGATCACAAAATTCTATATTGCTCTCGTGTCTGACATTTTTTAATGCGCAAGTGGTCTCCGCGTGGTTTCTGGAATTTTGCTATCAAGGTGCAAAAACTACAATCACCGTACAACATGCATAAGAAGAATATATTTATCTTTAATTTAACTGACATTGGCCCAAGCCTTATGGCTGCCATTAATAGGAATAAATAAAATAAATAGGTAAGTAAGTATTTTTACTTTCACCACAGAATAAGTAATAGTACAAGTACTTTCACATAATTTCGATTCGACTCTTTATTGTGGGAATTTCTTTCACTTTCGATACAACTGAGCATAAGAGTAAAATACATGAAGGACAAGACCCCGCCCGCTCATCGTGCTCTAAAAGTATATATATTATACAGGTTGTTCGGCACATGGACCGTCAAATTTTTTTGGGATTTAGTTGGGTTTATTTGATATCTTTTCAACTTTGGAGCTTGGGTCACGGTTTTGGAGATACGTTTTTTTTCTCCATTTCCCGAAATCCAGCGTTTAAAGGTTCGTAACTTTGTAATTTTTTTTAAATATTTCAAATAATAATAGTAAAAACTATTATTATTTGAACAAGCATGTATTACCATTCCAAGTAAGCATTAAATACAAAAACAAAAAAAATCCATTTCCCGAAATCCCGCCTCTAAGGGTTCTTAACTTTTTTATTCATCTATCTATGTAAAATTAACAATTTTTTGTAATTAATACTTGGTAATACATGCTTGTTCAAATAATAATAGTTTTGAGGCGTACAAAAAAGGAACCCTTATAGGATCACTCGTGCGTCTGTCTGTCTGTCTGTCCGCTTGTCACAGCCAATTTGCTCCGAATCTACTGGACTGAAATTTGGTAGGATGGTGTAACGTAATCCTATATTGTGTGAATAAAATGCAACTTCGTAATTCAATTATTAAAAAACTAAAGACACAGAAGTGCACTTTTTAAAAATACTTCTCTAGCTTATGACCTTTCCAACGATATGCTACACATGGATAATAAAGTATTAACCTTAGCGGTCCCCCGACACCGACGACGCTTATATAAAATAAATATATATATTTATTTATTTTAGGAAAACAATCAGCTTGAAATACTACAAAGTATAAAACACATAAAAATATTACGGTAGCTACAACAGTTTCCACTATTAACAAGAAACGTGACATGCTGCTCAGGCAAGACAAAAAAAAAACTAAATTTAGAAGCACAACATCATCTTATTGTATTAAGGCACATGAACAAGATATTAAAGATTAAATACACTTTTACTAATTCAAATGAATTAATAGAGATTTATCGACAGCGGTTCAATTGCTAACATTGCCCTGCTCCTTCAGAGCAGTAGCATATTGTTGCAAGCTCATATTGAAAACATCTAGGTATATCGGGAAAATGATTGTTATGATTCTTGCATGCTCGAACGAGGAGTCTGTTTATGGCCTTATTATTATTATTATATAGTTCGGCTAAAGGGAATGGCGAATAATTTGCGAGGAGCGAGTTCGTCGCTCTGAGCAACGAAGCCAAATCTTACAAAGAAGGTATGGCGAGTCAATGAATCCATTAACAATTTTATAATATTACTAAGTACTTACACTAAATTAACTTAGGCTAATTTTTCGGGAAATCAGCATAGTCCCCGCGGGATAGGGATAAACGAATTCTTCGCAGATGAAGTCGCGGGCAACAGCTAGGTAGTGCATAATTATTTTTTTTCTTTTTTTGGCGGCGATTTTTTGGCGGTTTTTTTCGGGTTTTATTTTTATTTTTGCTGGCTTTATTTTGTCGGGGGTTTTTTAAATTTTAAATTTAATGTTTTTTAAACTTTGATGTATATATTTTTTAAAGTGTACTAGTGTGTTGGATATTCTGGCTGCAGCATCAGCTCATCGTGTTGCCACCATTGCATTGTATGTAGAATCAAATACTGATCAATAGGAATCAAACACGACATATCTGCTATTATTTTTTCAAGAGTATACTGGCGTGCTGGATATCCTGGCTGCAGCATCAGCCCGCCGTGTTGCCACCACTGCATTACTGATCAAAACGAATCCAAACATATATGTTTTTATAGTGTACCTACCTACTAATGTGCTGGAAATCCTGGCTGCAGCATCAGCTCACCCTGTTGCCACCATTGCATTGCATTGTATGTAGAATCAAATACAGATCGAAACGAATCCAAACACGATATATCTGTATGGTTTTATCAAGAGTGTACCTACTAGTGTTCCGAATATCCTGGCTGGTGGCTGCAGCATCAGGCCGAGAATTCCATAATCTTGCATAGTTATATAGCATACACATGGGAGTTTCAAATTTTAGGTTCCAAATATGTTTGAAAGTAAAGTAAATACCCATTATGCGTCCAAGATTCCTACCGCAGCGAACAAAATAGCTGATGATCTTGAAACGGCTGAACCGATTATGATAAAACATGTCTATGAACCATCGCTAGAAAACCTGCTTTCAAATAAAAAAATTACGGTGCCACAGACAGATACACAGACACACATAGCGGGCAAACTAATAACACCCCTCTTTTTGCGTCGGGGGTTAAAAAATAAATGTACGTCAAGTTACGGAGATATTCCGTCAGTGGCGGAAATTGTTCGGAATCTGCGAGTAAAACAACTTTATTTTTAGCCCCCGACGCAAAAAGAGGGGTGTTAGAAGTTTGACCGCTATGTGTGTCTGTCTATCTGTCTGTGGCACCGTAGCTAATCAACGGGTGAACCTATTTGAATGCAGTTTTTTTATTTTAATGCAGGGTTTCTAGCGATGGTTCTCAGACATGTTTTATCAAAATCGGTTCAGCATTTTTTGAGATATTGAACTTTGAAGTGACAATGTCGGGGGTTTTCCAACTTTTTGTTGGTTAGGTTATTATGATCTGTGGTGTGAGCCGCCCCCGCGCCACACACACTGCGCCATTATGTACTTATCTATATAAGATAAGAGTACTAAGCATAGGTATACAACAGAGGCAGTATTAACTCAGAGCTCCTTAGTATTTATTACTCGTCTCCCAACGCCCCACATTACAAATCGTTTGTTTTTAATGGTTAGACAAATTGAACTGTGTTCAAGTTTACAAGTATTGTTCGAACTTTTCTCTCTTGTTCCTAATGCACGCCCGCCATCTTTTTCATACTTGAACAGTTACGTTAGCTAGCCGCGTTTTGGTTTTCATTGTCATAACGCTCGCGCTGGGTCTCTCCTTTCATCCGAGGGTACCTCCGTAGTTTGACTTCCGTAACATAAACTAACTCTTTCGCCCGTCCCCAGCCATAATAGTCTAAGGGCGTTAGGTCTGGAGACTGTGCGGGCCAACCAAGGTATTGGGCCGCTTCTGCCTATCCGCAAGTTAGGAAAGGAGTATAAGTCATGTGCTTTCGAAATTCTACTTATTGTCTTACAAACTGCGTTGTCAGAGCTGTTAATTGAAGTACCCGTAATTAATGAAGACGGTACGTCCCGATTGTTTTCCAGCACACATTTTCAAAGATATATTTAAAGAGAAGTTCGAGGGCACCTGGATAACTCGTGGATAGGCAGAAGCGGTCCAATACCTTGGCCCGCACTGTCTCTAACAGGGCTACTACGAAATTCGAAAATCGAAGTTCGTTTGGCACTGTCGGGACACTGTTGACACATATTGTTTAATACGAGAGTAAGATGGACGGTACGATACGAATTTCGTAGTAGCCCTCACCTAACGATTCTTTTATGTACAGTCACCAGCATTAATATCTCTGCCACAGTGGAGCGTGCAAAAATATCTGACACGTCCTTCTGGCCCTAGAAAGATATTTGTGCACACTTGTTGTGTCAGATATTGGTGCTGGTACCTAGTTCCCTCCCGCCACGATAGGCTTGCCTTATTAACCGGCAATAGCCTAAAATAGATATAATTGTACCGTTACAATACTATTTATATTTCAATTTATATTATGTTTATAATTATCCCATGGTTATAATTATCATCCTGCGCGATGTATACCTATACTGATGTACCTACCTACCTGCAATTAATTAATATCAGATTAATAAAGTGATGTTTTGTTGGATTTTAAGATGTACAAAATTTTAATCATTTTGCTCTGTACATCGATCCAATATATAATCCCTTCAGACAGGACTCTGAGCCATAATTGTACAATCAAACGAACTTGACCTGTTATGTTCGATTGTAAATTACGGTGAAGAGCTGTCCGAAGGGAACAACCCTCCCTACCCATCCCTTCTCATCTCATTCAAATATGATTTCGCGCTTCTGCAGCGCTACTACGAAACTAGAAATTTTAAGTTCGTGTCGTGCGGTTCCTCTGACACATACTATTTAATACGAGAGCGAGAGGGACGGTACGATACGAACTTCGAGTTTCGTAGTAGCCCTGCTACACTGAATAAGGAGGCGGACGGTGGTGTGTGTGACAGTAGGACTACTACGAAGCTCGAAGTTCGTATCGTACCGTCCTCGCTCTCGTATTAAATAGTATAAGTGTTAGCAGGGCCACTACGAAACTCGAAGTTCGTGTCGTGCGGTCCCTCTCGCTCATATTAAACAGTAAGTATGTGTCAGAGGGACCGCACGACACGAACTTCGAGTTTCATAGTAGCCCTGCAGTACTACCACGCAGGGGTGGCCACACCACCGCCCGTAAAAATTCTAAATATGAATATTCTCTGAACTTGTGAGTCGTGGCTGCCGCGAACGGCATCCTGTCCAGTATATGTTCCCGGACAGGACTGAGCCATAATGAGGGCTATCGCGAATGAATTCGCCGCTAGAGGCGCTAGTGTAGCGTGAGGTCTCCGAAATGTCAAATCTCATAGTTTTTGGGTGAGCTACGCGGGTTTATTTAGAATTAGAATAATTTTGTGAATATTTTGCAATATCTGTAATTAATTATGGCAAATATGCGTTCCGGAGCAATAAATGTCTGTGTTTTGAGACAGTTTTGTCTTTCGGAAATCTTTGTCCTCCCTTTTTTCCGAACAAAACGGGGACTGCAACACTGTGGCATGCTCGATATTTATATGGTACGGTTTGAAGGTGTATTAAATATGATTTTAATCTAAACTTTGTTTCCACGCCCGTAATAACAGACTTTCAAAACCATACTTAAAAACCTCACGCAACTGCGCCATCTAGTGAGACAAATAACGATAGCCCTCATTAGTTATTCTGTGCCGGCACAGCGAGCGTAACTGCGTATGTTGGCAACACTTTTACCTAACCGCTTCTATTCCACCAACGAGGCACCGAACGACCACGTCAGTTTTGGCGACTGTCATGAGAGGAGACAGCAGAGTGTCAGTGTCAGGCAGGTAGGTCCGGTCCGATAAGCAAAAGAGAGCTTGAGCTTTAAAGTCCGAAGAAAATTAAAGTTTTAGGGCATTATTTCAGCCATGATTACGAGGAAATCACTTTGCTTAATGATAATATTACTCTCGTCTAGTATTCAATGTCACAATGAGGTTGAAGTACGTTCAGAAGAAGATGTTGGTGTAAAATATGCAAACCGATGCGAAGTGTGCAAGATACTTGCTACCGAACTACAGGGTAGACTCGAGGAAACCGGCAAAGTTCACGATGTTATTGAAATCGGATATTCACTGGACGACGTACAACCAAAAAAGAAAACCAAGTATCAGAAATCTGAGTTACGTTTGATTGAATCATTGGAGGGCGTTTGTGACCGAATTCTAGAGTATAATATTCACAAAGAGCGCCAAGATAGCACCAGGTTTGCTAAAGGCATGAGTCAGACATTCAAAACCCTTCATGGACTAGTTGACAAAGGAGTAAAAGTTGATCTTGGTATTCCCCTAGAATTGTGGGATAAACCCTCAGCTGAAATCACTCACATGAAGTCTCAATGCGAGAGCCTTTTAGAAGAAAATGAAGGCGTCATAGAGGACTGGTATTGGAACCACCAAGGAGACATAGACTTGTTACGCCACTTGTGCACTAAGCATGCCTTGCGCGGATCAGATGATTCATGTCTAGATGAGACGCTTCCTAATAATAAGGAGACCCAAACCAAAGGGGATAAGACAGAGCTCTAATTTAACCTTTTTTTATTGTGAAAATTTACTACCACATACATCTCTTACTATTTTTGTTATTGCTCGGTCATCAAAGTGTAAAGTTATTTGTTATGCACAGATAACTCATATCTCCAGTAGCTGTCATGAAGCTTTGATGATGATATCAATATTGTAAAAATATTCACATCTCTTTACATAAATAAGTAAAAAAAAAAACTTCAATTTTACTATTGTAGAAGAGTTATTTGTCATAAATAACTGAACTGCAAGAATATGGTAGTTAAAAGGCAGGAATATGAAACTCAATTTAGTCGTAATAAATATAAGTCACATTAACTAAGCAAGCAGCCAGCTTATTACTTAAGATTTGTTAAGCCATGCACTGTATTATAATAATACAAATTATTTGATTTAACTACACTGCAAGCAAGACAGATAGGATGCAGTAGGAAAATCATTTTATAAGGCTTTTCTTATTTGTAGTTATTTCTTTTGATGTTCCTTTTTAACCATTCCATCTAACCAGGCATTTGTAAAAAAATGAGCATTAGTGTGATTCAAAATTTTGTTATACCTAGCTTTCAAAGGTGTTTTAATTATTAGGGTCTAAGTGCTTAGTCAGTAAGAAAAATATGAACAAATTAATTACAAGAATTTACCTTTCAATTGAATTAGATTTTTTACTGTGGATTGTATTCCACTATTCTTTTATGGATTTATTAAAAATTGTGAAACTATTTTTATTTTATTTTTTCACCTAATTTCTTTGCAGAGAATTTCATGCAGATCATCACTTAAAAAATACCCACACCTTCAAGTGATCTTAAAATGAAAATATGTTCATTTGTAGGGTTGTAAAATAATATTGCAGAAAAAAAAAAAGTTGATGATTAAAAACTAATGATTAATCTAATCTTGCAACTACATTTTTGGGAGAGGCCTTTGCTCAGCGTGGGACAGAATAGGGTAATTGTAATATTAATAATAAAATAATGTATTGTACCATGTGTTCTCTTTAAATATTCATTCAAATTTCTTCCTCTAAGCATTTGATTAAAAAGTCGACTAGCAAAAGTAATTTGATACAGACATACCTTTTCTAAGAGGAGATCACCTAGCCTTGGATGTGGGTAGATTTGATTGATTGATACAAATTGTAAAGCACGATGGGGCGGCGTAGTCGCTGCTAATTGGTTACAGTCAAAAGCGTCACACGTTATCGCTTTTATTGGTTACTCATCAGCACACTGCGGCTTATATATATACTTACTGTGACGGCTGCCACGCCGTACAAAATACGCGCTCTTGAATCTATAAGTCTGTACACGCGTCAATGTGTGCGTAAGATGCACAGGGCTGACTATCGCAAAACCCTAATAAGTGCTATGAATGACATTTAAAGGTACTTATATGTAGGTATGGCTTTGATAGTGCAAATCAATGTAATCGGTAATCTTACCTATTTATTTAAATCCCTAAAATCCCTAAAAATCATAAAAGAGGCAGTGTTGTAGGTATGTTCTGTTTTGTGTATATGTATTTTGCATATAGTTTATTTGCCTTGATATGTATTAGTTTATTGACTTTATTATTATATATTAGTGTGTACCTATACAGGGTGGCCCATTTATATCGGCCAGTACGGGAAAGTCTAAAACTATACGACATACGAAAATTTCTTCTCAGGAACCATGACATAGATTTTAATAAACCTGTACTCAGCTCGGGAATCGAACCCGGTTGTTTTGAAAAAAAAAAAAAAACTTATACTATTTCTATTTAGATATCGATTGTGTACGTCTTAAGAAGTAAATGTGTCCATGAAACATTATGTCTAAAATAAATAAAATGCATTGTTTTCACATACTTTAATTTATTTTAGTAGATGTTTAAAGTTTTTTTTTTCAAAACAACCGGGTTCGATTCCCGAGCTGAGTACAGGTTTTTTTTTTAAATGCATGAATGCAGTTTTTCTTGTTATTAAAATCGATGTCATGGTTCCTAAGAAGAAATTTTCGTATGTCGTATAGTTTCAGACTTTCCCATACTGACCGATATAAGTGGGCCACCCTGTATATCTATGTGTATTTATAATGATTTTTGAGTTAATTTAAATTTCGGTTCTTTTACCTTTTCATTGTATTTGTGTCTGTACTCTAGTCTCAATCGTTCGAAGGTTAACTGGAAGAGATGCCTTTAAGGGAGTTCGCCTTTGTACATCTTATTATCCTGTGTTCTGTTATTTTCATGTGTTTTTGTGTACAATAAAGAGTTTTACAATACAATACTATACTGTATCGTAAAACTCTTTATTGTAAGTACACAAAAACACATGGAAATAACAGAACACATACACATAGTCATTCTACATTAATTATTGAACTGAAGTAAGTAACCTACGGGGAATTCCCCGTAAGTCTTAATTAACTTTTAAAAGAGTTTGTAAGTACGTAGACTAAACTATTAGTACGAGGCTTGTACGGGGACAACAAATTTGTATTAAATGATATATTATATCCGGATAACTCAAGTTTTAAATCAAGTTTAGCTCGATATGTTTCGGGCTAATCCGTAGCCCTTATTCTTAGGAACAACACGACGCGGCGGCTGCTGTACGTGACGTGCCGTGTGTGTGTGTGTTTGTGTACGTATCCGAACAAAACGGGACTACGCAATACTGTGGCATGCTCGATATTTTTATGGTACTGTTTTAAGATATTAATAGTAGATTGTTCACCAAGGGACTAAAACAAGCCATAATGACACGAGATGTTTAGCCACCATAGTTCGAGTGGCATTATGGTTGTTTAGTCTCGCGTTAAACACTACTTTTCACTTTATGTGCGACCAAAAAACAATGTTGTGTTCAAAATTACAATATATTTTTCATCTCTCCTGCTCGGAAAGTTTAATTTTCATGGGTAGCAAAAGCCGGGTGGAAAATTGCGTTTTCATCTCTAGGGTGGAAAGTATTTTTTTTTTTTTAATTTTTCGATTAGCCACGAAGTCGAAGATAATTGAGTTACGTTAACGACACATTTTTTTTTCACGTTTCGGCATGCCCATCTAGTTGCACGTCGTGACCAAGGAGCTTATAGGTAAACAACACTGGAGGTTGAGCGCCGAACATCCGTTTGAAACAAGAAATTTGATCTTTATTACGTCACGAACATATTCCATATCTTTCTTTAGTTAGGTTACGAAAGAGATGGAAGTCATTTGTGAAATGTGAAAGAAAGTGATGGAATATATAAATAAGTAATAAAGGTCAAACTTCTTCGTTCGGTGTCCAACCTCCAGTTTTGTATATAATTCAGCTCATTGGTCGTGACCAACTCGTTTTTTTTATAGTCAGCCGTGGCAAGTGGCTATATGAATAGGTACCGTTAGAGGTTGGATATAAGTAAATTCAATTTATTATTATTCTCATTTTTTTTTGTACTATTTTACTTTCCTCACAGTCGAAATGAAAAGTAGTGTCTAATTCGGATGAAATTACCCATTTCCCCTCGAACTATTGGCGGTCTCACTTCGTTCGGCCGCCAGAAATATCTCGGTAGAAATGTGTCACTGTTCACCCTTGGTTATCAATCTATTATTTTTTTAAAACGTACGCTCGACTAACGAGATATGTGGTGCATAGGAGAAATACGTGCCTGTATCACTGTTTAGTGGTGGTGTAGTGGTTAGCACGTGCCACGGAATGCAGAGGAGCTGGGTTCGATTCCCAGCGCTAGTATTATTTTTCTGGTTTTTCTATGCATCTATATTTCACTTTGTATG
Source organism: Choristoneura fumiferana (assembly GCF_025370935.1). Classification (NCBI taxonomy): domain Eukaryota; kingdom Metazoa; phylum Arthropoda; class Insecta; order Lepidoptera; family Tortricidae; genus Choristoneura; species Choristoneura fumiferana. The sequence goes on from NC_133472.1 coordinate 17,581,566, forward strand.
TTCGATATGGGTTTTACGGGAGGACCGTAAAAGTAAAAAAAAAATTGGAATTTAAATAATAAATTCATAAAGATTCCAAAAAAACAATCTTAGGTTAGGTTAGGTTAGGTTAGAAATGCGACCCCAACAAAAAACCGCTGCCAGAAAAGTAGGTTAGGTTAGAACTGCGACCTCAACAAAAATGCATCGGTACCAGACAAGTAGGTTAGGTTAGGCCAGAACTGCGACCCCAACAAAAATTTATCGCTACCAGGAAAGTAGGTTAGGTTAGGTTAGAACTACAACCCCAACAAAAACAAATCGCTACCAGGAAAGTAAGTTAGGTTAGGTTAGAACTTCGACCCCAACAAAAATAAATCGCTACTAGAAAAGTACATTACAAGTGCGACGTCAAAAAAATAATTTGCCGCATACAGACTCACGCCGAGAACCCCCGAGAACACCCGAGAAGCGTGAATGTGATCGCTTTCTCGCCGTCTCGTTCTCGCGCTCGCCTGTTCTCCGATCGGTGTCGGTATTTTCAAAGGGTTTCTCGGGCGAGACACGAGAACGGTATTACATTCTTGTTCGGTCTCAGTGCGACCGTGGACTTAATTGTGTGTTGTCGACGTTGTCGTGTTTACAAGTGTAATTCATGCGTCTTCTTTTCTTCTTAATTCGATTTCTAATTTTAGTATTCACAAGATTATAATATGCTAATGCACACAAAACCAAAGCCGCTGCACTGTCGTCCATTCCGGATAACGATCGAGAATGCGAATGAGAAGGTCGCATGAGTGTAGATGCCTTCTCGGTTCTCGCGCAAGTCTGTAGGGGCTAATTGAAGTTGTGAAATGATAAATATTAAAATAATATTCTAACATTTACAACATTAAAAAAATGTATGAAATAATAAAATATGAAATGAATATCTGCCAAATAAATAATATTTCCAGAAATTAAAAATCGGTGATTTAAAAATACTCATTCTAATCATTCCAGGTAATGAATATTCGACGTAATCAAAAATATGAAACATTGACTTTTAAATGATATTCGATTAAAAGTATGTCGACATTTCAAGGGTAAACCTTTTTATATAGAAAGATGCGTACTTTGGATGCGTGCTATGTATGCGTGCGCACTCGAGCTGCGCATCTCCGTCGCACAGCGAGCTCGCGGCTGCGCATCTTCCTCGAACGGCTACATAGCTTAGCATTAGTGGAAACGGCCACATGTTTCTGAGCGTAGCTTTTACATCCTCGCAGCATAGCACATCTCTGGTGGAAAGGCACCATAAAATCATCGTGTATAATTATTATAATTTATAAACATCATAGTAACCATTTTTGCATTGTAGTTAATCATTATTTAGAATTTTACGCTGATTACAAGAACACAACGTTAAAGCAAAATTTCATGTTACTCAAAGAGTAATATAATATCTTTCAATAACTTTACAAAAGGCGACAGATGAAAACCGTGCCATAGGCGCCATGTCGACATTACGTGGCGCCTATATGGAGCGATTTTCCGTCTTTTTTTGTCGTCTGTGGCCGACCGTGGCGTTCAAAATGTTAAATAAAACGACATTTTCTTAATAATAAGCACCTTTTAATTAACTGACAAAAACAGATACATACTATTCTGTACCTGGTAAGTATCTCACATTTTCATGGTGCATATCTAAGGGGACTATAAAGAGATTTATTTAAGAAACATAAATAATACATTATTAAATCTATTAGGATTAAATACATTCACTCAATTGTACTCAAACAGTATTCATACAAAATTTCGAGATGTAACATATTCTAAAAAATAATTTAAATAACAGCTCGAAAAGTAGTGTCTCATTATTCACACGTCGGTTTAACTTACTTTCATTCCATTATCATAACGATGTACATTGTTTAAAAATTGTAATACAAGGTAGTTCTAGTTATTGTCTCTGCAGGCAAACGTGACAAGTTGTGTGCAGTGCGCGGCTGCGGGAGCCAGTGCGAATGAGCGAAGAGCCGCTGCAGGCAGCCAGTGGACGACCACTTTTGCGCAAGCATTACGAGTATATGGTGGTTCTTTTGTTTTATTACTTAATTTTCTAAGTTCTTTTTGGTTCGTGCGTGATGTCTAAACAATACTTAAAATCGTAACAAAACCTGCCTTTGCTTGCAAGCCTCTAAAGGCACTCATTCCAAAGGGTTATTTTATAAATTCAAGATGGAGACAGATGAAACTGAAGTCTTAAAAATTACGTTTCTTTTACTCGCTTCTCAAAAATACATAAATATGTCTAGAAACATACAAAAACATTACGTTCATTTTGTATACAAGGAAAACCATCTGCTACTAAAGGTATATTCTTAAAAATATTGTATAAAAAGGCTATTATTTTGTGCCTTCCGTACCTCGGGTAAGCCGACAATGTTGGCGAGTTACGCTAAAGCCACTCGTACTTGATAGATCTGAACTGATCGCCAGTACAAAATGGAGCAGTGAGGCCTTCAATCTATGAGGACGTAAATACGCTGATGATATCGAATGATAGCTTGGAATGGCACTCGGGCGGGTCGGTGCGCGACCAGTCAGTTTTTACACAATGTACATCGGGTCGGGTCAGGTCGGGGTGGGGCAGGGCGGGGCGGCCTAGAGGTAGGGACTAGTGTCCTGGTACTCGTCGCTGTCAGAGCCGGAGCCGTCATCGGTCAGCTGGCGGAGTGCGGCCGCTTCCGCCCGCTCCAGCCCTTCAGAGCTCGATGCATCTGCAACAACCACCAGACCACCGCGCTCGTACACTCTGGATAGCTCATCTGCGTAAACTATGAATATGATTTAAAAACGTTCTTTATCTCGAATCGAATTCAAATGATACTTATTCTACTCTCATTGCACAGGGCCTGACGAATTGGCCATTAATTATTGTGTAGGTATTCCTTATTATCTATAAATAATAAATATCCAACAGTGCATATGCCCCGCATATTTGATGTACTTGTATAGCATGCACTTTTGGTGTTCAGCTAATGAAAATACTATAGAACTAGGGAGTACTGCTATTTATTCGATTACACCTCAATAACTAGAATATAGGATAGCACATGAAATTATATTCCATGGAATCAATGAGGTCTAGAATTACAGATACTACTGGTATTATATCGTGAGATCTGAGGCCCTATTCTCGAAGCATATTAGTCTAATAATATTAGAGTTAATACTAATACACTAATATTATTAGACTAATATGCCTTGAGAAACAGGGCCCTGATATGAGTGGTCATGACGGATGACAGTGGTGGTGGTGGTGGGGTCATGTATGTCGTCTAGTGGGTTACGTTACGTTACGTTACGAATCAATTGCTTTGATGGTGCATATTCCTTAGCTGAACACCACATTTTATGATGATGCGAGATTGAAAGATGAGAAATACTGCTATCCAAAAAGAAGTCTAATTTAAGCTCTGGTTTCGTAGTATAGCGGTGCCGTCATATAGTGGCCGTAGTGGTGAAGAAAAATGTGTATCTAAAAAAAATGGTGTAAACTACCGTTCTATAAAGAAACGGCAATAAATTGTTTTCATCACACTTGCTCGTAAACAATGTCGTAACATGCAGGCTACCTTGATTGCAACCCCCCAAATAAAACCCTCGACCTTAATGTTCTTGTCATGAAACCCGTGGTCGGTAAATGAGTCATTGCCCGTACTAATTTTCATGTCATGAAGCCCAAGGTCGGTAAATGAGTTTGTTACTGCATGGCGTGCTGCTGCTCCGTGCGCGCGCTGCACACGCACGCCATGCACATGCTGAGCTGGCGCTGCCAAGAGCGCAGTCAGCGGTATCAGCAATTTTTGATAAAATATTAGTTTTTCTTTTACAAATATACAATTTTACTCGCAAATGTGATGAAAAACATTGTATGTCGCACGGGCGGTACTAGAATTACAAACATCGACTCATTACTGAAAGTGCAATACTGTCGCTTAAGCACGTCGTTAGGTATTATACGGATCGAAAGACGCCTGTATATGCTTGCTTTTTGGATTTGTCGAAGGCATTTGACTTGGTGTCCTACGAGATTTTGTGGAGAAAGCTTGAGAGTATTAATTTACCTCATGAACTTATTAACATTTTTAAGTACTGGTATGGAGACCAGGTCAACAACGTAAGGTGGTCGGGGGCGATGTCTAAAGAGTATAGATTGGAGTGCGGGGTGAGGCAAGGAGGATTAACTTCTCCCTCACTCTTCAACCTCTACATGGACGCGCTTATTGTCGAGCTCAGCAGCAGACACGTCGGTTGCCACGTCGATGGAGTCTGCGTCAATAACTTAAGCTATGCAGACGACATGGTCCTGCTGAGTGCGTCAGTATGCGGTCTTAGGTCATTACTCAAATGTTGTGAAGACTTTGCGTATGACCATGGACTGCAATATAATGTGGTCAAAAGCCAATACATGGTCTTCGAGGCGGGTTCTAGGCGAGTATTGAATGTTCCACCCATTTACTTCAATGGCTTACCTCTGACAAGGGTTCAACAGTTTAAATATCTGGGCCATATTGTTACGACTGGCCTCGATGACAATGCCGATATAGATAGAGAGCGGAGGGCGTTGTGTGTTAGAGCAAACATGATCGCCCGTAGGTTTGCGAGGTGCTCTAGGGATGTGAAAATAACGCTCTTTAGAGCTTATTGCACTTCTCTGTACACTTGCAGCCTATGGGTAAATTACACTCAAAAAACATACAACGCCCTCCGTGTCCAGTTTAACAACGCGTTTAGGTCAATGTTGGGGCTGCCTCGCTGCTGCAGCGCGTGGGGCATGTTCGCGGAGGCGCGAGTGGCGGATTTCCCCGCGACCAGGCGCGCGCGCGGCGCCGCTCTAGTGCGCAGGGTGCGTGCCAGCACTAACGTTGTCCTAAATATGATGGCTGATAAAGTAGATTGTCCATATGTACGCCATTGTTGCGATAGACATGTAAGAATAAATTAAATTATAAATAATTCTGTTGACATGTTAAAAACTTTTTGTTTTTTCTTTCTCTTTTCTTTTTATATTTTCTATGAGTCTCAGTCTTCGACTTCGGGCCTCCTAGCCTCCCCCCCCCCTTTGCTGTAATGATGTATGAAATCTGCATCACACAGAAATCTGTATCGTAATGACCATTACGATACAGCCGTGTTCATAATAGAATCCAAAGTCGTAATGCTGGTCATTACCAATGGTTTTTGAACGCATAATTGAGGATTTACTATACGTATGGGTGTAGATAAAAAACATTACGAGTACTACTGACTTTATGTGTATACAACTAAGTAAGTAAAATAGCAGTATGGTGTGCTTTCTACAGCAAACAGTTAGCGGCGGCGTGCGAGTGTGTATACTATGCTAGCTAAGTCAAGCAATGCATAATTACCCAGTTACCTGCTTGCGGCTCCCACAGGGTCTCGTAGCGTCGCGACTTGGGCGGCGGAGGCGACACTGAGCTTCTGCGGAAACAAACACGTTCATGTGACAATACTTTTAATATGTACGAATCAATGGAGTGAACGAAACTATACGGTATAAATAAAAATCGCTTATTCGATCGAGCAATAATCGACTTTTAAAATGTCACATTTTCCTCCATCTCTACGCTACTAAAGACTATACTCGTGTTTTATTCAAGAAATAACGTCCAGATTTTGACGAAGATTTTTCAAATGAAAATTAAATATTGAACTCAAGTTAATTTTGGTGAAAAAAGTGATTAGACATCTAGTTAAAGGAAGTTAGTGAATAACAGATGAATGTGTTATTGATTCGATCCAGCGGGTGTTTATACAAGAATTCCAATTCCCATTTCAACAAAACAAAATTGAAATCAGTATTGTGTACCTGTGAGCGCGCGCGTGCCTGAGCGCGCGGGGCAGGTCGCGCGCGAGCGCGTCGCAGTCGCCGAGCTCGCTGGGCGGCGGCGAGCCGCGCGGCGATGGCGGCTGGCTGAGCGCCTGCATCAGCCGGCCCTTGCTCTCGTTCCAGATGCTGGACAGCCGCCCGTCCGGCCCAAATAGCAGCAGGAACGCGTCAATCAGCTCGCGCGATTTCTCTTCCCATTTCGTCAGTATATCCACCCGCTTCTCGCCGATGTTCGTCATAACCTAATCCAATTAATTGATTGAATTTGTTAGAAACTCTTCAATGAACTGAAAAAAAATACTTTTCTTACCCGCGACCTCATGATAGCTAACTCTATGCAATAAATGTGGGTTCATGCAGTTCCTCCACCTCCACACTGTAAGAACACACACACTTTACACAAACCCAACTACTACTACCGCAGCCACCCTACTATTAGTCATACACTACTACAGTGGAGGTCCTATCTGGTACCATTTGAGTAACGACATACCTATTAATTATGTTTACAATGCACGTGCTCGGAAACTGCCTCTTGACGTGGGTCAACATATCCATAGAAAATTAGTGATTCTTGCACGCATCCACAAGTGTGCAGTAAAGTTGTATGGATTTAACTTACCGCACTTGTGCGGGTAAAGTAACTTTTTAAATTGCCAAATGATGTCCAAAGTATTGTTAAAAAAATAAGTCTAAAGAGTCGTTATAGTTAGGCTTTGAACAAATAAGAAAAAGTTTGTTGCAACCAACTGAATATTTACTGATAAGATAATACAAATTAAACGCGACAGAAAAGAGAACGTTAATTTTTTTTTCATGTAAACTCGTATTTTAATTCCGTCTAAAGTTATGAAAAAAAAAGGAAATAAATTCTTGAGCCCAATTCGGACCGTGCGACGTCAAGCGCGCGCACTCGAAAGTTAACCAATGAGCTTCCAGTGCGCGCGCACGACGTAGCACGAACCAATCATGGTTACCCGTTCGCGCCTGTCATGAAACCCCGCAAAAGTAATGTTCATGAGTTCAGTCCGGTGAAACCAACCAATGGAAACGATTCATTTACCTAGCCTCGTTTCACTCAGCAGTTTACAAATCTTACTTTTACTTATTATGATTATTATTTATTACGTAACACTGAAAATTTGCAATGCAACACATTTGACAACATTATATAACATCTTCGTACCTACCTTACGGTAACAAGTTTCGTAAATCTAATTTTATTTACCACATCAGCCCGAGCGATCTGTTCGAGCCCTGGTTTGAACTCTTATATAAAATTGTCAGAAGGTATGTATACAATAACAAAGTACGATCTTTGACCTAGACTGTAGCAGGCTAGGAGCGCGTACCTTTTTGCCTTTGTCCTTGAGCTCGTCCATCTTGTTCTGCAGGCGGAACTTCTTCTCGTTGAGGAAAGACACGTTGAGCTCCTTGGCGGAGTAGCCGCGCGCCAAGTTGCGTCGCACGTAAATATCGTAATCACGCACAATGCGCGCCACGATATCCGACGTCGACACGCCTGCGGACACGTAGCAAATGTTAGCACGTTCGAGTAATCAGCTCTCTGACCCCTGTGGGGTTGGGGGTGGGGGGTGTGGCGACAATCGCTGACCATTGCTATATCTGTAATGGTTGGTCACAGGTGGTCCTGTAGGTGGCAAGTTCTTCTCCCTTTTGATTTGACACAGTGAGATCGAGCCCATCTAGCACTATTAGCCTGCGTTTCAATCAGGGATGTGCGAGGACGGGTTGCGTTGCGAGGAATGTGTTTTCCATCAACCAATAGGAACGCTTCATTTATCTAGCTCTAGCCACACGTCGCTCAGCTGCTTCCCCCAGAGCGGTGCTGTGCGGTGTGCGGGGATAGGTAAATGAGGCCTTGCTATAGGTTTATGAAAAACGCATTCCTTGAAACACATCCTCGCACATCTCTGGTGGTATCGCAGCCTTTAATGAAGGTTTCTTTATAGGCAAAGTATCGCTAGATGGCGTTAGTATCGAGAGGCGAGTTTAACGTTACAGTCTAGTTGGCGTGGCTCATTGAGTTATTAAACCAATCCCAAAGGTGATGCAAATGTCAAAGTTGTTAAACGGACGTTACGATACGAGCACCGACTAGCCTGGCACAGAAATGACAACGAACACTTGTTTAAATGAATGGGGAATGTAAATGTGGTCAATTTTCAACAATTCTTAGCAATCACATACATGGGGCGAGTATTCGAGAGTTTCATTCAACCGCCTCATTTTTCTGGTCCCATTATTTACAAATTGGCTGTATATTTTGATATCGTTTTCGATTATTTGTTAGAGTTCCTGTATTTCTACCAGATAACTAAAAAAATGGTCAAGTGCGTGTCGGACTCGTACATGAAGGGTTCCGTAAACAGTTCAGAAGTTTTTCTTTAAATTCTTCTAATATAAGTTTTTATTGATGACTGTACTTTACGCCCCTGGTTACCAAAGTACTCGTCAAGACGAATCAAATGAGTCCAAACTCGATGCAGTCGTGTCGTTTATCACATGGTCACCCTGGCTTTATCATCAGATCAACTCCATGTCATAATAATAATATTGCATTGTCATCGGATTTATACATGCGTGTAAAATTTCAGCTCAATCGGTTGAAGATATCCACTTCAAATTTGAGTTGAAAGATTCCACCCGAGCAAACATAGTTACTGCAAATAAATATAATGCTTCTAATAAGTTTTTTAAAAATTTAATTTTTAATACAAGCTTTTTTTGCCGAATGAACTTTTTGTTGACTGTACTTGAATTGTCATCTGAACTATATATCTATACCAAATTTCAAGTCGGTACTATTAACTATTGAGGAGTCCCCTCCTGCAGAGACGATCCTGGCAGGACCACCAAGATGTCATTACCAGATTATTGTATTGCTACCAAATTTACATAAGTATGTCAAATTTCAAGTCGATCGGACCACAGGAAGTGGGTCAAATCTTGGAAGCTAAATTTGACAAACAAACAATAAATAAACAGACAGGGCAAACTAAAGAAATGCTTCTAAAATGTTATCGCCGAAATGTACGAGTAAGCACTTGTGCAAGTATTTCGAATAAAAAATGATTTTAATTCTCATCCTCTTTGGTTCTGGCTGTTTGCTTCTAAAACCATTGCACGTGCCGCGCGCGGCTCTAAAAACAATGGTTGTCAGTGCAGTTCATTCGCGGAAAATTCGGCGGACTTCGTATGTTGTGTAAGTAATTAAATAATAATCCATCTCCCACACTAGTCGAATATTATTGCAGATACAACCCACTGTTTATATTAAAGTATTAAGACTTCCATTGTAATAAAGTATGTATCAAACTTATCCTTTCATCATTATCACTTCTACGAAATCTACATTCTTCGAAACCATACAGTGGGAATAATTCAGCCGTGGCTGCCTTGTGTCCGGTTCATGCCTATATTATTATTCCATACGCGGTGTGAGAATGCTTGCTTTGGTACTGTACTGGGGCTGTTTCATATCACGCTAGCGTTATAGTTTAACCGGAGACCGAGGTCTTATCGCTGCAAGAACCATTAATAGTTACTAGTCTGTTGACCGCGACCATTCGCGTAGAATTCATTTATCGCTGTCCTTCCCCGAGACTATCTGCATATGGAATTTCAACTAAATCGGTTCAGCGGTTTAAACGTGATGGGATGGATGAGGTAACAAACAAACATCCAAACATTAGTGGGAAATTTACAACAATTTATAATACAACCCAAAAAAATAGAAATGAGTAGCATTATTTTATGGTACCTATTCGTGTAATTGTAATTTGATCAATTAATAAAGGACAGTGCTCTCTACATCTAAACAATGCCAAGGCGAGGCACACAATGATTATTAAGAACTTAAAAGATGTCTTGTATTCTCACCGGTTACGTACTGGTATTTATATTAAGTTAGAAACAAAACGCCTTGTGCACGCCTTGTGTTGCGCATGTGCATGACTCAATGTTGGGTACGTGGTCCACAATATACAGGCCATTCTGGGATTGCGCAGTGTCGCTGCGGCGTAAGTGCCATGGTGCAACAATACAGACCTTCCGTGCGCTCGGTGGCGACAAACATGTCCTTTGCCTTGATGTGAGCGTAGGTGTCGTCGCAGTCCTCCGTCGTGTAGGGGATGTCGTCGTGCGCCACAAAGTCGATCTTGTGCTTCTCGAGGAAAGCCTCGTCGTACTCCCACGGCGCGTCCCGCACCACCTGCGGCAACCACCCCGCACCCGTTAATACCGTTACCACTCTGCCTTACAACTAGTTTTTGCCTGCGGCTTCGCCCGCGTAGCAAGTGTTTTTGCTTGTCTATCGTGGTCTCACAAACCATGCGGTCTTCTTTGGCACTATATCAAAACTAATAACGGTAAAAAAATAACAAAAACCCTAATCGAAATTGAATAACAAAGTAACAGTTCAATCAAAACATGAAACAATACGAAACACTCAAACAAAGACGCATTCAAGGCCGTTTGCTCTCGTACTAATTGACAGATGATGCGAGTCAAACGATTTGACAAGATTGTGGAATCGATTCGGTCGATAAGCAAAGTCAAGCTCTATTGTAATTGAGTTCCGTTTTACACGATGAAAGTTGACGAGATTTAAATTTATCTTATTATTTTTATCACAAAATAATATATTTTTAAGTGATTTGTGTTTATTATTACGAAATATTTGAAGTCAAAAGTCTTTGACCAAAGTGTGTTGCGAGTGATGACATACGGATTTGAGACGTGGGCGCTAACGATGGGCCTCATCAGGAAGCTCAAAGTCACTCAAAGGGCCATGGAGAGGTCTGTGCTCGGGGTTACTCTGCAGGACAGAATCAGAAATGATGATATCCGCAGTGGAACTAAGGTTACCAACATAGCCCAAAGACTTGCGAAACTGAAGTGGCAATGGGCGGGGCACATTGCTCGCAGGACTGACGGCCAGAAGGTTCTCGAATGGTGTCTGCGGACCGGGAGACGAGCTGTCGGTAGGCCTCCAACAAGATGGAGCGACGACTTGGTTAAGACCGCGGGATCGCGTTGGATGCGGAAAGCACAAGACCGGTTTGAGTGGAGAGCCTTGGGGGAGGCCTATGTCCAGCAGTGGACGCCTTTCGGCTGACATGATGATTACGAAATATTATGCTACATGGAGATATATATTTTTTTGTTCTTTCAAGATTCAAGTATATTTTTTATAAAATATTGGCCTGAAACATTCATGGCGTGGAATGGAATAAAGCAAATGTCACCGTACCCAAGTTACCGAAAAGTTTTATAGAGGCGATTTAGCGACCACTTGCATTGAGTTGAAAACGGAACCTTATTAATTTCAAAATACGTCACAATGTCCATTTATTAACAGAAAAAAATAGGGGTCCTTACTAAAACTACAATAATGTAACTCAAAGTGTAAAAAAAAAGTTGCCATAAAACATCTTTCATCGCATGCGCTGTAGAAACTATTAATTATAGAACAAAACAATGTTTTACAATATTAAAGAATACATCAAGATCTACAAAAAACTTCGCGATACTATATATAACAACTTTTTTACTTTTTAAAAGTTGACAGAAATGATGACTAAAATCAGACCATTGTTATCCATACCTTTGTATTAATCGTTATCCAAATAAATAATTTTATATTCAAGACGGTTTCAATACCTGTAGACTACTTTTTGAATTATTCAAATCGGACATTCCATTCAAAAGATATTACGAAAGTAAAAATATCAATCTAACCAAAAAATGCATTTACTCTACGTTGACGGGCGGCTTCGTGCGTGTCGGGTGTAGTTTTTGGGAAATTGAGCTGAAAAATGTGTGTAAAGTGGCCTTGATTAGAGTCCTTTTTAGAGTTCTCTGCCCAATGGGTAATAAAAACGGGATCCTATTACTAAGACTCCACTGTGCATCTGTCTGTCTGTCACTAGGCAGTATCTCATGAATCGTGATAGCTAGACAGTTGAAACTTTCACAGATGATGTATTTTTATTGCCGCTATAACAACAAATACTAAAAACGGAACAAAATAAATGTTAAAGGGGGGCTCAAATACAACAAACGTGATTTTAAGTTTCGACATGTCTGTCTGTCTGTCTGTCCGTCCGCGGCTATGCTCGAGGACTATCAATGCTAGAAAGCTGTAATTTTGCACAGATATATATGTAAACTACGCCGACAAAATGGTACAATAAAAAAATCTAAAAAATTTTTTTTTTATGCTGCCTCCCATAGACTAAAAGTGGGGACGATTTTTCGATTCAGTGATATGTTTGCGAAATATTCAACTTTAAAGTGCCAATTTTCATGAAAATCGAGCGTCCCCCCCCCTCTAAAATCTAAACCGGTGGGTGGAAATTTTTAAAAAAATTCAGGATGGTAGTATATCAAACTTTCAAGGAAAACTATAGGTAACGGCTAAGTTTGTTTGAGAATTATTAGTAGTTTAAGAGGAAATAACAGCCTAAAGTATAAAATATACCTAAACTTGGAAGACTCCGTATAAAATACGAAATCCTTAGAAAAATATTACTTAATGTTTTCGTAATGGCCGCGGAACCCTATTTTGGGCGTGTCCGACACGCTTTTGGCTGGTTTTTTTTTCTCGATATTAATAACGGCATCCGGAACTTATTTATTTGTATAAATGTACTTTAAAAATAAATAATTGAATTAAAATAAAATAAATATTTAAGGTGGGCTCCCATACAGCAAACGTGGTTTTTTGCCGTTTTATGCTAATGTCTAATGTTGTATAGGTACGGAACCCTTCGTACAAGAGTCCAACTCGCACTTGGCCGTTTCTTTTTTTACTTTGACCGTGCGAAGCCGGGACGGGTCGCTAGTAAGTTATATATGTATTAATAAAAAAAATGTAATTGCCATGAGCGCCAAGATAACGATCCTGATCTATTATATTTTTCAAGCTAAGGCTTACTAGCACCCTACTTATGGAGTTACAAATAGAATGCACTCGTAAGTATATGTCGAGTAGAATGTATAGCGTTTTACCTCATCGACGTATCGACAATGTCTGACGGCTTCGTACCTCTCGTCCTCCGTCATTACTGTTCTCCCCTTGCGGCTGTGTGTCAGTTGGTCGTTGCATACTGAAAAGTACAAGTATTTTTTTTTCTCAAAAATGTCCAATTCACATTATTCATCACATATCAAAAGGGGTAGTGCATAGTTTAGGTCAGTGAAAAACTAAAAAGTTAAAAAAGATTGCAGGCTCGCTAGCTCGACAATAATGTCCCATACAAATTCCATTATTGTCGAGTCGCAAACTTTTTAAATAGTTAAAGGGCCATGGAAATTTTAATGTTGGCACAATTTGTTTTAAAGTAGTGAAGAAATGTGACCTTCGCAGCGAGAGTAGGTATACAATACATAGCTTCATCAACTTCATCGGATCAAGGTAAAGAAGAGTGTTATCGCGCTGCGATAACTGCGTGATAACACCTTAATGAAGCTTATTGCGTACAAATCGTACTAATTATGGGTGTGCTATCACCACACGTGTTTTTATCGTCTGATACTAAATCGTACGAGGGATGATATTTTATTTATTTGGACAGGTGAATAATGTCGCCTGTTGTGATAATAGCAATGACTCGATCGGTTTGGCAATTTATTATTAGTGATGTGTCGCAATGTACCTGTTTCATGTATGTAAATAAAATTAAATATATTCGCGCTGCGTCCAAACGTATACTTAAGATCAAATACAGTCGAAATAAAGGTAAAATACAAGTATAGGTAATACATGATTCATGTCCATGAACTTAAGAGCTCGTATTTGTGTAGTGACACAACCAAGAGAGCGGTCTCCCTAAGTGGGGAAGTCCTTTGAATATGCACTCGTTGTTAGGTGGCGCACAAGAAGCCTATATGTTCACGAACGCATACATCAATGCAATAAAGCATGGTAATGGTAACTATAGTTTAGTTAGACATTAAAAAAACAATTTAATAACACGTTTTGAATATTACAACGCCATTTTGACTCCAAGTATAATTTCGTATTTAATGGTATCGTACTTAATGACGTTAAATGACGAGGTTCCGGGTTCGAAATCCGGTAAGGGCAATAACTTGTATGATGAATAGGTAAATTTTTAGCAGTCTTTGATGTTACCATTATATATTTAATGACTTATATTTTGTTTAAATTTGAACATAACAATTGGAACAAATGAAAGATGACCATATCAATAGAACTAGCTTTGCTTAGTTTGGGACTGAATAATTAACCATTGGTGTAAATTGTCCCACGTTATTTATGCATATATTATACTATAATAATTAAAGTATTTAATTTACATCTTCGCCAGATATGAGTATGTATTATGCGTCATTATTTGACAAGACGTGAAAGCGGTCGAAAAACATAACACCTAGGGCTAAAATATCTAACGCACTCGAAATAACAATCGTGTTCACCACTTGTTTCTGTCAAACGGTGTAGTTTGAGGGTAAAAAAAAAAGAGATGGTGTGGTCAATGCGATCGCGAGACCATACCGCCTCTGATCACGCTTTGCAATTTTGCAGACGCGTTCGCTTATGCACGTCCACACCAGTATTGAATGCAAAGTTGTAAACAAGTAGCAGCAGCAGAGCGCCGTGTAAGGCTCCGTTTCCACCAGAGATATAAGAGGATGTGTTGCGAGGAATGTGTTTTTCATGAACGAATAGAAACGCTTCAATTACCTATGTGGACACAGCTGAATGGAGCGAGGCGAGGTAGGTAAATGAAGCGTTTCTATTGGTTCATGAAATAAACATTCCTCGCAATACATCTTCGCACACCTCTGGTGGAAACGGAGCCAAAAGGTGCAAGTTTGAAGCGTTTTCTCACCTCCAACAATAAGGTATACGTTGGGGAAGACGGTCTTGGCTTGTTGCAGCTGGCGTGCGTGGCCCTGGTGGAACATGTCGTAGATGCCGTCGGAGTACACGCGCACGCGGCGCGGCGCCTCGCCCGCCGCCGCCGCCGCGCGCGACACGCGCCCGTAAGCGCAGCGCTCGCGCTCCGCCTGCGCCGCCGGCTCCGTGCTGAACGGCGCCGCCAGCCGCAGCGACTGTTGACAAACAACACCTGCATCATCATCTCGGCCTTCCAACAACACACAGGTGGACTAAGGCCTCCTCACAGAATAGGAGGACTTAGACTGTAGTTCCCACGTGCGGTTTAGGAACTTCACTCACGCACACCATTGAATTGCTTCGCAGGTATATGCATGAATGAAAATGGTACCTAACAACTACAGTACAGATTTTTTTCTGAAATAAGTTATTATAACCTTAACAGATTCGATAACCGTATTTGACAGCCATTCCTGAATCGCAGTGAATCTGAGTGGCAAAGAGAACAGAATTACTGCGAGTCCACGATAGCAGTGAAGAAGTACACGATACTAGTATTAGACCTCGATTAGCACGGGGTACAAATACCTTACATTTAGAATACAATTAGATTAGACGTAAAATAAGGACATATAAAAACTATCAGTTCTATTCCTAATCTCGTTGAGGCCTAATAATACCACACTTTGCTCTCGCTTTACGCTTTAGATACGTCCAGGTCTCATCATCATCCCAGCCTATATACGTCCCACTGCTGGGCACAGGCCTCCTCTCAGAACAAGAGGGCTTGGGCCAGAGTTCCCACGCGGGCCCAGTGCGGATTGGGAACTTCACACACACCATTGAATTGCTTCGCAGATTTGTGCAGGTTTCCTCACGATGTTTTCCTTCACCGCAAAGCTCGTGGTAAATTTCAAATGTAATTCCGCACATGAATTTCGAAAAACTCAGAGGTGCGAGCCGGGGTTTGAACCCACGACCTTCTGCTTGAGAGGCGATAGGTCAAACCACTAGGCCACCACGAATTTTACCACTAGGCCACCACAGCCCAGGTCTATCGATCTTTAAAGAAACCCGGTATAAGTAAAGTAACAAAATAAATAGCTTTTCTTTATGTAATTGCAATCCAAGGTCTTAAGGTGATTTTCCACCGGCGAGGCGAGACGAGACGAGGCGAGACGAGAATTGAAATTTGTATGGCGGCGCCCGCCGCGAATTGCATACAAATTTCAATTCTCGTTTCGCCTCGCCGGTGGAAAATCACCATTAGCCTAGCATGCCATGTTTTTGTTGCAAGCAAAACGCGTACCTAAATTTAACCAGCAACCATTACGCAGGTACAAAAGAAGTAATTGCTCTATGTCCTCGATAGACGGCAGCGTGTGCTAGGTCCTCTGGGACAGTTTAAAGTGGATCAATAAGATTTTTTTTAGTTATGCAGTAACAAGAGTGTTCAGCCCCTTCCGTCAAGGACACATAAAAACACCTTCAGTAACTGCCTACACAGTACAGTAGGTAAAGTGACAGCGGTTAGAGAAGCTATTTCTGTAAACATAATGTGAAATATTTTTTTAATTTCTTTTTCTGCAAAACGATTATCCACAAAAGTAAAGTGATTATTAAGTCAGGTGTTTATTTTACAGGTTAATTAATGTCTTGTTAAGACGTCTTTAGTTATGAGGTCAAAAAGATCTCAGAAATTAATCTATTTCTGCTGCTGACCCTACGAACAAATAACAACTCAGGAATTGTAACTGCGCTATAAGTGCATACCGTGTCCCAAGTGTGTCCTGCGCTAAGGTGCGCATGCGCGTCATTTAATTTTGACTGACATTATGCATTATGCGTGTCATTAGTTTTGCAGTTTAGTGAGCTCACGTCAAATTTTCGCATTTTTGATTGTGAACAGCTATAAATTATCATGTCAACGTGTGTTATAAAGTGGTGCAGGAACAATGCAAAGTTAAAATGTCCAGGGATCACTTTCCACTAATAAGTAGTCGTAAAATTAGATTTATATTCAAAAATGTTCAAATACATTATCAGTTGGAGATGGTCAGTATTATGCAAAATCAAGTCTGTGGTCTATGGCTCACATAATGTAAATGACAGTTTCCTCACTCACCCCTCTTCATAATTTCTTCTTTCCTGTATCGCCCCAAACAATAGGAACAAACAGTCTTTATATTTTTCACGATTTTTAGTGTGAATAATATACTCGTAAGACACAACATTTTAATGTCAACTGCTCATCACCTTTTAAGAAAGATTGCTTTTTCCGATGCAGAGACCTTCATTATTCACGAGTCCTGGTGCTTCATTACCCGTTCCATTTCACCATATGCATTACGAGGAGCATAAATTGCTTAGCAGCTGTGTTAAAATAATTGAAATTAAACCCGTGAAATACTTGTTACTGAGTACCTAACTCCGGTGGTCAACTGTGGTCTTTACTTGTGTTTATCATTAGGTCCACTTCATCAAATGATGATATTCAAGAGCAAATGCACGAACTACTAAATATATCCAATACAATCATCAGATCCTAATTTTGTGCATATGGGTCTTAATTAGAGGTATTTCTATACAATAGTAGATTGTACAACAAGAGCATAAAACGACCCATTTCACCCAAGATGTTCATATAGCCACCCGAGCCGGTACGGCGAGGGTGGATAGACACGTCGAGGGGAAAATAGGTTTTATTATTCTAGATTTTTACACTGCTTTTCACTTCGATGGCGAGGAAATGAAATAGCAACAATGGAAACAATTGTTCACTTACTATGTACATTTTATTTTTCATGCATTTGTATATAATTATACATTTTTAGTTTTTTTTTATTTATCTTGATTAAATTAAAAATGTATTAAAAAATATAGAAACTTCTTTGTTTGTGGCTGTTGACACCTGATTACCTTGGTCTTAGACGAAGATTTTATTTTATGCACTGGAGCATAATAAGCCATTTTATATCGCCTAAACCCAGCATAAACACGAACTTTACAAGCATGAGAAGTGAAAGTTTTTTTTTTAAATCGTTTCATAAATGTCGGAGCTCAAAACAACAGCCGAATTGATAACCTTTTCCTTTAACTCGCTTAAAAACAAGCTGTCATTATCAATAATATATGACACGTCATTGAAACGTTAGATGTAAGAAGTGATCCGTCTGAACGCCAGTTGTTTATGTAGTTTGTGCATCTGACATTGCAACACGCGAGCCAACCAATCCCTGCTTTGTTTTTGAATTTTAACCAATCAATAAGCACGACTGTTTGCAACCTTGAAATTGATTCTTATTTGAATTAGTCGTTTTGGTTTTAGGTATTGCCACTTTTTGCGTGGAATTTGTTCTGAGTTAAGCTTCCTGACTTATTATTTATTCGTAGTGCTGACCTACCTAACATATAATGCAAATACCAACTGTATCAAATGCACTTTATGTGCAAAGCAAAGTGCCAAACAAATACCTATACGTAAAAGAAGGATAAAGTGAGGAGTTCAAAAGTCTGTCAATGATAAGCAAAGTCCAGTCAACTACCGATACGAGTTAAGAACGTGTATCATTTCATTACAATGAGTCGAATTGTCAGGCGATGTGTCAAGGTTCAAGCCTTTAGCGATTACCGCGCGGCTGTTATTATGATAATGGAGTGGCGCGATGTGACGTCACCCGACAGGCCAGACGACATCTTTTCATATTATATTATAGCCCATTTAACACATGTTACTGGATATTAATTAATATTAAGAGTCAAAAAAAAATGTTTACATGGAGCCTTTTTTAATGCCTTTATAGTTTCATCTTTACTTTACTTGTTACCATGAAATGCCTGCGAAGCGGAGATAGTTTTTCTTTTAAAATATTTATTAAGTATTTACATGCTATTGTTGCGTAAATCACACATTCATCATATTGATTAAAAAAAAATAGCAATTTAGCTGGGAAGAGGAGGGCCGCTAAACCGCAAACAGACAATATAACGAAACTTTGAGGGAGCCCTAAAGATGGAAGCATAAAGTGGACTAGGTACCTATATAGATTTTACACGTATTATTTTTCTGTACACTCGATAGATTTTGATGTCTTGTAGCTTTTGCCTAGCCAATCAGATTAAATAGCACATAGAATTCATAGGTATACTGCCAAGGTTTTTACTAACTATGCTATGTGTTTGCAGAAATGTGTGCAGTCTCATTGAACTGCCCGATAAGGAATTAGCTCCACGCGACATACACCACACACGCGCAACCAGCACAGCGGCAAAGAATGTGCACTTCGTAGAATTTTGCGATGCAGATTACTGTAACCATTAGGCGGATGTGAGCGGAGCACTTCAAAACTACTTTACCGATTAAGAAATAACTTAAAAACAGGTTTGACCTAAAAGCAATTCTTTCTGGTCCACAAAAAATGTAACAGATCATATTAATACCAATACGAAAGACAACCCAATAGCTTTGATATTTTTTATTTTAAATGTAACAAAAATGATCTAATTAATAATTATCAACGCAAAAATAGACAAACGTATCCATGCCACAATTATCGGACTTTAGCTTTCGTCCTCTTCATGCGAGTTTGAACATAGACTTTGTCCATCTTTTCGGCCTGTTTTCTCAAATATTTTTTTTAAGTCTTGATTATTTTTGGTTTTAGTTTTAGTGTTCTTTAAATGCCTCTTCATGTGAGCCCAGTAACGTTGAATTGGACGAAGCTTGGGCGAAGTTAAGGACAGCTGGGTGGGTAGGTTTGGCTATAATGGTACAATGTACACATTATTGTTCCCGTTATTATGACCTTCTCACTTTTTAGTCCATACGTTCAGATAACCTGCCAAATCATATATATTTTTGTGGATATTTGCTGGCCATCTTGTGTTTGTATATTTCTTTTCTCAAAAATGTCCGTAAAAGTTGACATTATTCTTTACTTATCAGAAGGTGAAGTGCATAGCTTATGGTCAGCGAAAAATTAAAAAGTTAGAAAGATTGCAGGCGCGCTAGCTCGACAATAATAAATTAGCGCGCCTGCAATCAGTTACAATTTTTTTTTAGGTTAAAAAGGCCATGGAAATGTTGGCACAAGTCGTATACAGCCAAATTTAATGGGCGGTATTAGATATTTTGTTGGAACTTCGGACTTTTTTATTGGGTCTGAAACAGCTTGTGGTGTTTTAATTCCAATTATTTTTCTTATGCTTGTGCACCCATAAGCATAAGAAAAATAATTGGAATAAAATTAAATGTTATGATATATTTTGAGAAAAAGTTTAGTCTATTTCTGAATTATTCATCGTTTTTGAGAAAAGCTTTATATAGTCTCGGCTGGAATAACAATTGCTGGCTTCGTATTAGTTAAACGGGACTCGCAAGCTCGTCCGTTTAATACTCATACTCAGCCAGCAATTGGCTACTTCCAGGCCACGACAATAATCTACTATTGGCCTTGTCCCTATTGATAGCAACAAAATATTCTTGCCCAGGAATCTGATTAAAATCAGCCACCACATATGTTTCATCGTCCATTTTGTGAAGAATTTGTATATAATTTTTTGGCCCATGTCCTGTCCTGGCTGTTCTCTGTTTTTCGGGATTTTGATCTGGTACTTTCTGGCCTTGTACGATTTCAGCCCTCCACACTCCTTAACCTGTTGGACCGTAGACTTGCTGGTTGCTGGTGTTCAATTTGTCGGCTAGTTTTCGTTCGGACATGTTAGTATTAGTTCTGTAAGCATAGCCTTGATCTTATTCGTCGGTTTTTAACTAAATTCAAAAAAGGAGGTTATCAATTCGGTAGTATTTTTTTTATGTTTGTTACCTTAGAACTCCGTCACTTATGAACCGATTTTAAACATTTTTTTTTGCGTTCGTCTAGGAATGTCTTCAATTAGGTCCCATAGGCACCAAATCAGGATCTGATAATTGGATCTTAACGTAATCGAGGGAACTCTTCAAATGTTGTAGGGACACTTATAGTAAATTGGATATATTTAGTAGTAACTCGTGCATTTGCTCTTGAAAATCATCATTTGGTGAAGTGGAACTGATGATGAAGACCACAGTTGACCATCGGATTTACTACTCAATAACAAGTATTTCACGGGTTGAATTTTAATTACTTTGACAAAGTTGCTCAGCAATTTATGCTCCTCGTAATGCATATGATAACGGGTGGTGAAGCACTAGGACTCCTCAATAATGAACATCTCTGCATCGGAAAAAGCAATCCCACTAAAAAAATTCTGTAAAAAACTAGCCAAGTCTCGATGGAGCTGCTTGTATATCTCTAAAAAGTAATGAAATGTAGACAAAGTCGTGCCAAGTCTAAGGTTCCTTACTGCGATTTCTTTATTATTATAGTTAATGTTGTGACTTGGCCGTTGACTTGTACTCATTCACGTATAAAGAATGTTGAGTCTTAAGTCTTATCCAGTAAATGTTGAGACTCAATACGCGGACAATATAAAGAAATCGCAGTAAGGAACCATAGACTTGGCACGACTTTGTCTAGATTTCATTACTTTTTAGAGATAAACAAGCAGCTCCATCGAGACTTGGCTAGTTTTTTACAGAATGTTTTTGGTGGGATTTCACTTCTTTTTGTAGCAACGTGGGCTTATTACTTATTATCAAACGAAGCGGCCCACCAAGTTGAATATTTTTTGTAAAGGCGGTATGTCGATGTCTAATAGTTTGGTTGAACTCTTGTTTTCTAATCAGGGTCACCATGTACTCCAGATCTTCGATTATCCTAGTTTTTATAGTTTTCCCTTTATGTGGCCATTAAACCCTAACTCTGTACCAAATTTCAGCTCGCTGAGTTTATGGGAAGTACTAGTTCTATTTTGATGATCATGAGTGAATGAGTGAGTGAGTGTCATAAAATGCGAAACTTTGCTTTCGCTTAACTACGGAACTAAATGACCTACAGACTTGAAGTTTTGGATTTTAAGTATGTGATTATAGCTTACTGGATGACGAAAATTTCTGCGTTCTGGTCTTATCCAGAGGTTCTCAAATAGGGGCCTGAAAATGCGGCGAAATGGTTTCAGTAAAGGATGGTACGGCAGTGTTTGCTTCGCGCTCGACTTGGCGCAGATCTTTCGTAAAAGATGACGAGTAGTTGATATTAAACTATTGTATCTTAGATTATTTACACTAAAAAGCGTGAAAAATAATGAACCGACTACAAAAAAACCATGAAAATAATTTTCTTCCAGTCTGAAGTCGGTCGGTGCCGGAGTGCACAGATGAGGTAGATGACTAATTCCACTCCTGCTGGCTCGTGCTGAGGCACCGACCGACTTCAGACTGGTAGAAAATTATTTTCATGGTTTTTTGTAGTTGGTTCAATTTTTTGTTATATTGTTTTTTACGACTGGAACCCACTTTCCTTTCAACAGTCAATCTTTCTCTGTAAGTCCGCAACACCTGACCTACTACGGATCTGGGTATATTTAAATGTTCAGCGACCTTAACTTCACACCAGTGACGATAACTTACGATGAGCAACTTTAGAAAGCGATATTTTTTTATTAAGATATATATGCTGTGCATGAGGGGGTGTTCGTTCCGACACTCATGTACGGAAGTGAAAGTTGGGTATGGCAGAAGAAACATGAAAGCAGAATAAATGCAGTTGAGATGAGAGCTGTAGTGACAAAAATTGGGAAAGGTATGCTGAGATGGTTTGGCCATGTCGAGAGAATGAATGAAGAACGATTGACGAAAAAAGTGTATGAAGCGAGTGTGAATGAAAGTGTTGGATGGGGTAGACCTAGGAGGACGTTTCGAGACCAAATCAGGGACGTCTTGAAAAGAGGCCAGGTCAAGAGTACCCTAAACCGAAGAGCATGTATGAAGGGAATAATGAAAGTGGACGAAGCGAAACAAGTATGTAAGGATCGTAGCAAGTGGAAAGAAGTGGTCTCTGCCTACCCCTACGGGAAAGAGGCGTGATTATATGTATGTATGTATGTAAGATATATGTTTAATTATGTATGCCTTGTTGATTAAAGAATTTTACTTTATTAAATTAAATATGTTTCCGCATTAGTTGCCATTCAAGTTTATGTAATTTGATGGTAGTAATTTAATTAAAAAATTACATTATATCTACGTAATTATGTACATTACAAAAAAATTGCATTTATTACGAAGAATAATTAATTGGGTCAGAACTTAGCATCGGCGGTTTGTTGAATCTGCGTCTGCGAACTTTCATTCTATTTAACCGACTTCAAATATAAATGCCTTTAATTAGGTCTCATAAGCACGAAATCAGGATGTGATGGTGGATCTTAAGGAAATCGAGGGAACTCTTGAAATATTGTAGGGACACCATGGTAATTTGGATATATTTAATAGTAACTCATGCTTTTGAAAATCATCATTTGGTGAAGTTGAAGTGATGATGAAGACCACATTTGACCAACGGAGCTACTACTCAATAACAAGTACTTCACGGGTTGAATTTTAATTACTTTAACGCAGTTGCTAAGCAATTTAGGTCATCGTAACGCATATGGTAAAATTGAATGGTTGGTAAAGCACCATTTACTCCACGATAATGAACGTCTTTGCAACGGAAAAAAAATCTTTAGTAAAAGGTGACGAGCGGTTGATATTAAACTATTGTATCTTAGATTAATTAAACTAAAAAACGTGAAAAAAAAAACAATTGAACCGACTACAAAACACCATGAAAATAATTCTCTACCAGTCTGAAGTCGGTTCCTTAGCACGAGCCAGCATATGTAGGTGAGGTAGACGACTATAGGGCCACTCATGCTGCCTCTTGCTGAGGCACCGACTTCAGACTGGTAGAAAACGATTATCATGGTGTTATGAGTGTAGTGCAGGATCAATTTAAATTTCGGATATTAATATTCCATTATTACTTAATTTTATCAATGTTCGTTCAACCGTCCACGTAAAGGTCCTTTAAGCAAACATGACATGAACATGGGGCAACCTATGTGTATCAGGATCACAAAGTCGACGATAAAATAACTAGGACTAGACGAGAAGCGTCTGATCTGAAGGCGTTTTCTCGGTGGCGAGTATACGGCAGTGTTAATTGGAAAACCATGAATTTCGTGTACGTTAAGTAGACACATGTATTCCTCAGAAAGAGGTGCATAGAGACAAATTTCCAAGTAAAGCAATAGCTTTATCGCTTTAGAATTTCTTCCAGGCAACCTTTAAAATAGAAAGAAGGAAAAGATTTAACCCGATATTCCCATTGGTTTCACTAGAACATCTCAACTTCTAAGTCTAGAGACATTGAATGTTGCTGTTGTCCTTCATAACATCCATACATATTATGCGAAAAACTCTGATAGGTATAACTTCGGAAATTCTTGGTATATTTCGTAAAATCTGTGAATTTCAATTCGATTGCCAACCCTATGGTTTACGCGAAGCGAAGACGATGATCGAGGCACGTGAGAGATAAATCGTCGCAATTATGATAGATGACGGATACCAATAAATCGACGTACGTTGTACATGTTTGATATCGTGTTCATGCATGTGAAGGAATCCATGCACTGTGGATCTAGTTTGTAACCAACACGTCCTTCTCCTATTTTTAGTTTTATCGATAACTGGTATTTTATCAAGAACAGGTATATTGAATATCTGTTAAAAAAAAAGCCTACCTTTATACAAAATTCGCTTTTTTTTCAGTTAAACTGTATTTTGATTGCGTTATTAAAGTTCGATACAGCTTCCGTGAGAGCTCACTCATATTAAATGATATTGTAACGGATAACATGTTCCACATTTTATACTAGAAAATATATGATGGAATATCTATCAAATGTGTTATGCTTAGTAAAATTTTAACCTACATCCTATTAAATATAAGATGTCAAGAGTTCACTATGAAGCATTAGTCCTTTTTTCAGGGTAGAATACACGTCGTATTGCTAAAATATGGCTACCCGTAATGTGTTAGAACGAATGGAAGAACAGTGTTTAGATTTGTATTAAAATAGCTTATTTTCAGTAAACCGTAGAGGTTTCTATGTGCTATTATTGGCAGAATAGGTACCCTAAATAACTTAAACACTTTCCAAAGTTACTATTCCACGCGGACGAAGTCGCGGGCAAAAGCTAGTAAATACATATATGAAAACCTTGATAGGTATAACTTTCGGAAATTCCCATGGTATATTTCGTAAAATCTGTGAATTTCAATTCGATTGCCAAGCCAACCTATGGTTTACGCGAGCGAAGACGAGATCGAGCTGAGAGAAATCGTCCAATTATGATCGATGACTACCACGTACGCATGTTTGCTTTCATGCAATGCACTGTGGATCTAGTTTGTAACTAACACGTCCTTCTCCTATTTTTAGTTTTATCATTACTGTATTTTATAGAACAATATTTACTCAAACACGCTTTTAACTTCCACTAAACATCGTGAGACTCACTCATATTAAATGATATTGTAACGGATAACATGTTCCACTTTTATCTAAATATTAACCGAATGAATTAACAACTTTTTACTCAGTATATAAAATGTGGTAACTTTATCAGCTATTCATAAAATTATCGTTAATTACAAAAGTTATCGTTAAATCATAATGTAAAGTAAATTTAATTTACCCTTAGATTATATATTACTTAGATACACAATCACACGGAAAAAATGGGTACTACAAAACTCGAAAGCTTTGAACTGTGTTCCGAGTTTTAAGATTAGTCTTGTTTTGACCATAGATCGTGTCATTTGTCAACAATAGCTAAATGCTGCGTAAAAAAATGTGTGAATACCGGCTCAAAAATGAGAAAAAAGGATGGGATATCTTATTTTTCTTAAGTTCTATTAATTCATTAGGAAATACTGGGTACATATAGAGCAATTTTATGAATTTGATTTATTATTAGTTATATTGTGCCATCTACACGGTTAGAAAACGGGTAGAAAGTTTTCTTCGGGACTGTGTATCTAAGTAAATGTATGATCTAAGAATTTACCGGTAAAAGTAACGTTATTTGGGTAACGATACTATCGCTGGTGGTAGGACCTTGTGCAAGGTCCACCCGGATTGCTACCACCATCTTGCTCGCTGATCCTGCCGTGAAACAGCAGTGCTTGCACTGTTGTGTTTCGGCGTGGAGAGTAAGACAGCCGGTGAAATTACTGGCACTTGAGGTATCCTATCTTAGGCCTCTAGGTTGGCAACGCACCTGCAATCCCCCTGGTATTGCAGGTGTCTATGAACGGTGGTGATCTCTTATCATCAGGAGACCCACTTGCTCGTTTGCCATCCAGTTCAATAAAAATAAATTAAAAAAAAATGTTCAGTTATCAATTAACGTTATATTTAAATACCGGTACTGGGTATTTTTATGATTTTACCGTTATGTAACGTTACTTATAGTGTGAATTTGGTAACGTTAACAAGGCCTGCTACAACGCACGCGTCATTGTACAGTCAAGTGCAAAAATAAGTATCTATTCGAACCACTTACAAAATATGTTCCTACGGCCTTATTGCGTCGGAATAAGAGTCTGTGGTACTTATTTTTAAAACTTTGAATAAGTTTATATTTTTACACTTACTTACTTACTTTTACACTAGGTTACGCCCGCGACTCCGCCCCCGCGGGAAACTCCGTATTCGGCGAGAATTAAAAAAAAAGTCCATCCTAATTGCTTGTCTAAGTCAGAAAAATATCCACAATCAAATTTTCGGCTTTTGGATCCAAGGGTCAGGTTGCTGAGCGTTGTCAGGGTTGTCTGTTAGTCATTAGATCGAATTGATTTGTTGTTTTCAGAATGCAATCAGGATAGGTAAGCGCTAATGATGACGCCCATAGGCCACTATAAATTAACTAATAATGAACAAAAACATTTCTGTATTTTCTTTGGCATTGAATGATACCGCGTTTATGATTCAAATACATGACGTCAACTAGCCATCAGCAAACTATACGTTACTCAGCAAACAACATTGCTGCTCACTCATTCTAATATTTGTAAATAGAAGTAATCAATTATGTACGGAGTATTAGTAACGAAGTAATATTTAGGTATATACATTGCAAACTGACATACAACAGTAGCTTTAATTTACTTAAGAGCATACCTAGTTCATGCGCCTTTCCAAACAACAGAAACGAGTTCATCAGTGTTCGACTACCTAAATCAGACATGTTACCACATACCTAGACAGTTAAATACTGTCTAATTAACGGAATCTACATAGTACACGAAGCGTTGAGATGTAAGTACCTACTCCTAGGTACCAAAACAAACGAGGTAGAAACAAAAGCCTTATTCATGATATGATTGGACATTCCATGCAGATAATTAACTATGGAAACTATTGTTCACGACTGTCTCTGTCCCTACTTTTTCTCAAACGAAAATATTTTCACCAGATGTTCAAACGCCAAAATGAGCGGCGAGGTAGGTACCCCCATCCAACTTATAAGAAAATAACTTTCCAACCAGTAGCACGACTAACGAACGCCGCAATGCTCATGGGTGACAGCGATCACACTTTCACTCGACAGAACTCCTCCAAAACAACATCAGTCGAAGTTCTGAAATCAACTAACTGGACTATACTGCTAGTGGGTATGTTGTATATAACATAACATATTGATAACATCTACAAGAGTCTACCATGGTGACTAAAATGTCAGGGAACTATGATGAGGTCGCAAGTCACGGTTCGCATCGGGAAATGTAAGGAGGCAGGTGTGTATGACGGGACTTACCATAGTCGGCGGGGCTTCCGGCGGCGAGGGCCTCTTGAGCCCGTTGGGCCGCGGCGCCGCGGGCTCCAGCGGCAGCACGGCGGTGCTGAGCGGCGCGCCGAGCCGCACCGGGCTTAGCGTCGTCGTGGTCGTCACAGAGGACATTCTTGTGCACTTATTGTCCTTTACTAACTATTATTACTTAATGCTACAAAATTCTTCTCGACACTCTCATCCCTTGCGACGTGTGTAGTTTCAATTAAAACATGCTTTTCCGTTTAGTACATGAAACTTTCAACGAAATTTTATTTTATATATTTTAGGTAAATGTACCTATTTCACGCGAAGTTATAATAAGTATCTGTCACTGTTACGCTCTAGTGCAATATCTATCTGAAGCGGGATAACAACGGAACGAGCTCGCGTATTACTTAACTAAAGAGGCGTCACGTCGGTCGGTGCTGTAAGTGCGGAATGTTAAATATATACACATAGATTGTAAGGTTAGCGCACAGTGCGCGGGAGGGAGAAGGGGCACGCGCGGGGCGAGGCCGGTGGCGCGACGCCGACGTGGAAGCCCGGCAGACACGCGACACGCCACGAGTCACCCCGAAGGGGACTCGGCCCGGACTCCGACAGCCGATAGCCGTACAAATCGCCCTTGGATATACGTGATTTACTCTCCCGCGTTCATATCACGCGTACAGTCGCCATCAGATATTTCGGAGCGGCCAAGGCGGTCAAAATTTTCGGCACATGCACTCTATTATTAAGTTATTAGAGTTCATGTTTCGATATTTTAGTTCACCTTGGCCGCTCCAAAATATCTGATGGCTACTGTACATTAAGGGCCTACACGTTAAGATTCGTCTGTACGATCCGTCGCATCAGACCAATCGATACGACGAATCGATAGTGTATGTCAAGATTGTTAACGATTTACTCCATTGAAGACGATGTTGGTGATCGCAACAAAATCCCATGCAATCATGAATATCGTAACGATGAATCGACAGTGTATGGCTCTTTACGATCAATCGTCACGATTTTCATCAGATCGATCGTACAGACGAATCGTGCCGTATATGGGGCTATTAGAGCTTATTATAAGTTATCACATTTAAATCATTAATTGCTGATATATATAACTACTGTTTGGAGAACGGCTACTTGATGTTTACAGATAGTTTAGTCCAGTGGTGATAGGTAAGGCCAACTGCAGACTTCCTTCGAATAAAAATATATATGGCTCTTTAAAGTATTAACCGTGATGGTTTTTACGTACCATCAGCCAAATATGGGGTCTACCACCCTAAAGTTGATAATGGTTTGCATGACATAAAAAAATAATACCAATAGGGGTGTGCCAAAGTTGATATAATTTTTCAACCCCGATTATTGGAACTCCGAAAATGTTTGTCATACAATTTTCTGCCATAGTACTCACTATTAATACTTAGTCACTATTACTACCGATCATAACTCCGAATCATTTAAAACCATAATGGCATAATTGCCATAAATATCTCTTATACTCCTTTTTTGTCATACATTTCTTAAGTATACTGTTTTGTACTCATAATACTCCATTATCATATATTTTTAAAGCAGACTTATTTGTAGCTATAAACTTCACTATCATACAGCTTATGGCCTGCGTTGCTTTCGTTTGGTGAAAAATAATGTGATAAAATAAGTATTTCGATGACAACGCCATCAATGGGCCAAGCAATCACCATCTGTTGGATGTTATTACTGCAGACATTATTAAACCACAATAGATGTGAGTAACAAAGAAAAAACAATTCGTCAGCAAATCAATTTTTAAATGAATTTTCACCCTCAATCGTCTTATAAGTTTTAGTAGATGTCAGAAATGTAGGTTAGGTTAAGTTAAAACTGCGACCCCCTCAGAATCATACTGCTACCAGTAAAGTAGGTTAGGTTAGGTTAGAACTGCAACCCCTACAGAACCAAACTACTGCCATTAATATAGGCTAGGTTAGGTTAGAACTGCGACCTCCCCAGAACCACACGGCTACCAGTAAAGTAGGTTAGGTTAGGTTGGAACTGCTACCCTTGCAGAACCAAACTACTGCCAGTAATGTAGGTTAGGTTAGGTTAGAACTGCGATCTCCCCAAAACCACACGGCTGCCAGTAAAGTAGGTTAGGATAGGTCCGAACTGCGACCACTACAGAACCAAACTGCCACCATTAAAGTAGGATAATCACAGCTTAAGTAAATAATTTAATCAATATCATCGTCTCAGCATATTTATATTAGTTTATTTTTCCTCCATATTGATAATAATATATAAAAACTTTCCGTCCAGTTCCAACATCGCATTAACGTTAAAATAACGTGAAAAACTGTATCTATGTGTAAAAATTATGATTAACGAGTTTATTGAAATTGATGATTATGAGTGAAAGAAATATGAAAACCAGCATTATGAGTACAAAAATATCTTAGTGACAACATTATGAATTATGATATTCTCTGATAACTGTCTATTATGACCTCAGTTGATAGTAGTACAAATAAAATTATGAAGTAAAAAATTCGGAAGAGTGATAATTCTGGCTACAAATCGGTAGCAGGAAAAAAATCGGAAGATCGATTTTATGCGAGTCAACAGACCTTACCAATAGACGTGTCTGTCAACTTGAAAGTTCGACTTTAGCGACATATTCATTTAATAGGAACTTGTTTAAAAATTGATAGACCACTTATTTGGCTGATGGCATCTACCCAGTAGTTACCTAGCCAATGATCAAATAATTTTTCATGGACAGCTTGGACAACGTTAGTTTTTTTTTGAGTTCCCAGAAAAGTCGCTGTTTCAGTAAGTAACTTACATTTTTAACCTAATTTATATACGAACCAATTAGAACAAATAATTTAGTCCAATTGGACCCTTCCATACAGACTCTAAAAATACATTAAATATGTTCAATACTAGGAAATTATAGCAATAGCAGAAATAAAACATTGCGAAGTCCTCGAAATTACCTCGTGTACTGATTTCTAAGAAGCAACGAGAGTTCTGAGTCGTACACAAAACACGACATGGCTAGCGCTACCCGCTGGATCCTGGATCTTTTTTTTTCACTGTAATATGTAATATAAATATTATGTAGTTATGACTTAACGATATTAGGTACCTTTGCAGGTATTAATTAATACGAATACCATTAACACTTATAAATTCATTATTATGTATATACGAAATATGACAAATCATAGAGGAAGAACATTTCGAACATCTAAAACCGCTTCATGTCCATCAATATACACAATTACCATAATGTGCACATAAAGAACTATTTTGCGTTTTTCCTATTAAATAACTATTATGTTATGATGTGGGTGTGAGATATTATATTAATCTATGCTAGCTAACTAAAGGTGTAGCCTCTGCAACACAAACCAATTATATTTTTTTCCCACTGCTCGAGGAAGGGTTTTAATTTTCGAGCGTACAAGGGCGAATCAAAAACGGTCACGGGCGTTGCCTCTAGCAACTGACGGCCGTCATCTTGGCAGCCTAGCAACCAAAAACCGCTGAATCAAACACGTTTCTTGTATGACGACTCCCTTTAGTTTGTAACTATATTTTATATTTAGTATTTGTTGTTGTCGCGGCCACTGTAATACATAATCTGTGAAAATTACAAGTGCCTAGCTATTACAGCTCAAGAGATAGAGCCCTGTGACAGACGGACAGACAGACAGACAGACAGACAGACAGCGGAGTCTCAGTAATAGGGTTCCGTTGGCACCCTTTGGGTACGAAACCCTAAAAATGAAACAACAAGTAGTCTAATCGTAGTAGTAGGTAAGTAGTCTAGAAATCTGTCAAGTATTAACGAAAAGTTCAACAGCCAGGATTCATTACTGGGAATTTTTGGGCTGGTCACGATTTGAACGGGTCCCGACTTCGAAACTTTTGCAGTTTGTTCAATATAGACAGGAATGGACAGAAGGAAAATAGGCTCTTTATAGTACACGCTTTAGGACGTCATTTAATAAATTGCAGTTTTTTAGTGTACGGTCCAATCTTAATTCTAATTATAATAAGTATCGAAGACATCAATATGAGTTTCATTTATTCATTAGCTAGGTGTTGCCCGCGACTCCGTTTACAAAGAATTCGTTTATTGCTAACCCACGGGAACTATGCAATTTTCCAGGATAAAAACTATTCTATGTTCACGGGACTTGTACTACTTATCTGTATATCGAATTTCATCTAAATTGGTTGACCGGTTAAGACGTGAACGAGGTAACAAAAAAACATACAGACATATTTATTCCCACAATCCTGACATAGTGAAAATGAGACAATCTCAGAAGTGTACTCTTCAAAACGGAACTTTAAAGATCAATCAGAGATCGGGAAATCAGTTAAATACAAAAAAAATACAGTCGAATACAAAATCTCCTTTTTTGAAGTCTGTTAAAAATCGAGTTTAGACATATTGTCTTGGAGAAATTAATTGAAATTAACCAAAACAATTTAAAACTTGAAGCATGACGTATAATAATATCAACCATAACAATATGGTTTAAGGATGATCTCCGCTCGACATTTTCATTACGTAACCATTGCAAGTTTGAAGGTGACGCATTCGTTAGTGACGCATATACTCGTAGCCATTTACGTAGGAACTAGGAACAGTTAAGTTAAATAATAATTACTTGTGTTATATATAATAAATGTTTAGTTTTGAAACAGGGGCGAGCCTAGACTCGGGGCGGGCATATCAAATTATTTAGATGGCTATGACATTTTAGAGGAACTTGACGTGTCAAAGGCTGCGTTTGATTATTTTTTTTGATGAACCAATTGAAACCTATCCTCGCTGCGCTGAGCTGTTTCCACTAGAGCTGTGCTGTGCGAAAGCAGCCTGTCGTGTATAGGTTATCATTATCATGCTCTAATTAGTTTTTAAAGACTGCATAGCTTACCTTGTTGCTAATAAAATGCAACGCAAAGGAAGATCGACTTGTAAGGATTTGTTCCAGATTCGTCATACCTATCAGTAAATTATTTTTCATCACACTTGCTCGTAAACAGTGTCGTAACATGCAGGCTACCTTGGTTGCAACCCCCCCAAATAAAACCCTCGACCTTAATGTGCTTGTCATGAAACCCGTGGTCGGTAAATGAGTCATTGCGCGTACACATTTTCTTGTCATGAAGCCCAAGGTCGGTAAATGAGTCGGTGCTGCTGCAGGACTACATGGACCACATGCACACGCACGTTGCGGCGCATGCTGAGGGAGGTATGGGGCGACGCTGCCAAGAGCACAGCCTAAGGTATCGCCAATATTTGGAAGAATTATATTTTTTCTTTTACAAATATAAATTTTACTTGCAAATGTGATGAAAAACATTGTATGTCGCACGGGCGGCACTAGAATTACGAACATCGACTCATTAAAGCCCTCAGTCTTCGACTTCGGGCTTCTAATAGACTCTCGTTCGTAATTCCTTATTTACCGCCACTAAGACACAATGTACTATTCTAATAACTGTTTTACAAAGTATATACAAGTACAGTCTGTTCTAACACTTGTAAGCCCGTGTTCGCGGTGTCATTTGACTGTACAATGACGAGTTAGGAATATGACGAATCAGGAATATGACGAATCAGGAATATGACGAGTTAAGAATATGAAGAGTTAGGAAAGTGTCTAATTAGGAATATGGCCCTGTAAGTGTAGTTGTACGTATGCTACACTTGAAAGCAATGAAAACAGGTCGTCTTTTCTATATTTGAGTCTAAAGAATCGGACCCGTTTTCTTTGTTTTGACCATAGTTTTAGCATAGAACCCAATGTATTAATAGTTTTCAAAAAATTCAAATGATTTATTCAGTCAATAGGCCGCAATGGGCACTTTTACACGTATTTTTTTTAAACTACCGGCGCTTTCGGAAAGACCATCATTGCCAAGAAGAATGCGCGAAGAATTTACTCGAGGTGTTTAGAAAGTCCACGAATTTGAATTTGTTTTAAGCAAGTTATAATGATATAATGTTTAAATATTAAATAACAAATTTTGAGGTACAAAGATTTATCTTACTTCTAAGCCGAATAGGTACGAAACCAATGATAGATCATTGGTGTGAACGAGTATATGAAGCTCCATCGTTGTATCACAATGCCAAACGGCCATAATTTACAAACAGGCATAAGTACGTATGAATGAAACGTATGTAGTTAACCAATTGGGATGCACCAAAAAATATAACCTATAGTATTTATTTTATTTTTGGAAAGAATAGCATATTTTAAGATACCATTTTCATCGATTTTGAATTTGGATGAGTATTTAATTTTTTATAAAAAAAAAACCGAAATACGCTGGATGACATCACAGTGAGACAGCCACGTTCCATTGCCTAGAAAAATTCAGGTCGTACATAACATAATCTGTGGCATTACAATTTGACAATAATTCAAGCACGGCTTAGGGTCCTAAATGAACCATGACAAATAGTTTTATTTATTTATCTTCTTTTAGATCCGATTATTTCTATGTTTGTTTAATGGTGTGATAGTAAATAGATATGTTTTATTAAAATCTGATATTTAAATTCTTTTCTATTTACTTGTAACGTAGCAATTTAATAATTTAATTTGTAAAAATACATTGAGAATACTCCTATACATTACGGACTTTACGATAAATGACAATTGTTTAAAGCCGGGTGCGCATCATGTGATTAAATTTCTATCTTTGTCACTCTTTGCTATTATAAGCAGGACAGCAACATTTCAAACTGTCAATTTGCTTAAGAGTGTAGACATGCTTTATAACTGCCTTTGTGACGGTACACTGCAGGGGTCGAATGAGGGTCATCACTTAAATTTTGTTTATTTAATTCAGTTTATCACATTTATGGAATCTGATTTCTGAAAACGCTTCACAAAGCCTATTTCTCCAAATGGTTTTCGATTTATTATATGTTGCCAAAAATTGGGACATCCCAATTTGATTGCTAGGCCATCACCGAACTATCTGACTGTGAAATTTTACGTCATTCGATAAGCATTGCATTTATGGTGGCCTAGGTACGTAAAATTGTAATTTAACTACAATTTTTTTAGCGTGTTGGTACACAGTTTGATCACACACATATCAACATAAATATCACCGATCTACGAAAAAACTCTAAATGTACTTCAAATTATTTCCGTAATCGTCTACTTTAGCAGAATTCGGTCTCAGCTGCATCTGCTGCTAAACGAGATGTCTATAA
Source organism: Choristoneura fumiferana (assembly GCF_025370935.1). Taxonomy (NCBI): domain Eukaryota; kingdom Metazoa; phylum Arthropoda; class Insecta; order Lepidoptera; family Tortricidae; genus Choristoneura; species Choristoneura fumiferana. The sequence goes on from NC_133472.1 coordinate 17,616,337, forward strand.
CAGGAAAGAGGCAACGACCGACCCGCTGACCGAGATTTGAACGCCAAATCTAAACTAGCGCCGGCCGACTCACCCAAACCAACTTTGCAGCCAACTGACACGGCTTTAGAAGATACAACAAATAGAGATTACCGTTCAGATGACTCGCCGTACCACCTGAGAGTTACACATTCCCAAGATGCACTCACGCCCACTGCCACTCAACTTGAACGTGTGCATGTGCCCATAATATGCTATTTTTACAAGCTTTTATTTAAATTCACCTCGTATATTAATTTTCATCTCTCCTGTACGGAATGTTTAATTTTCATGGGTAGATAGCCGGGTAGAAAATTGCGTTTTCTCCTCTAGGGTGGAAAGTATTTTTTTTTTAATTTTACGATTAGCCACGGAGTCGAACATAATTGAGTTACGTCAATGACACTTTTTTTCACGTTTCGGCATGCCCATCTAGATACACGTCGTGACCAAGGAGCTTATATACAACACTAGAGGTTGAACGCCGAACATCCGTTTGAAACAAGAAATTTGATCTTTATTAAGTCTCGAACATATTCCATCTCTTTCTTTAGTTAGGTTAGAAGTTCGTGAAATGTGAAAGAAAGAGATGGAATATATTAATAAATAGTAAAGGTAAAACTTCTTCGCTCGGCGTTCAACCTCCAGTTTTGTATATAAGGTCCTTGGTCGTAACCAACTCGTTTTTTTTTTATAGTCGGTCGTGGCGAGTGGCCAGATCGAAAAGGTACCGTTGGAGGTTGGATGTAAGTAAATAAAATTTATTATTATTCTATTTTTTTTTGTAGTATTTTACTTTCCTCACAGTCGAAATGAAAAGTAGAGTGTCTAACTCGGGTGAAATTACCCATTTCCCCTCCAACTATTGGCACTCTCACTTCGTTCGAGCGCCAGAAATATCTCTGGTGAAATGGTCACTTTCCACCCTTGGTTATCAATCTACTACTGTTTGTTTCATATCTTGCTACTTAATTTCGATCCACTTCTAGTGGGCGGATAGACTTGAACTTTGGTATTCATTATTTAGGTTGGATGACAATGAAACTACAGTCAACAAAAAGTAGGTACGTCAGCAAAAAAGCTTATAATTAGAATGTTTTTTAACGAACACTTATTAATAAACCCGAATTCAGCAACTGCTTAATTGTATAATGCGATTATACGCAGTTACCTGTCATTATTTCTATAACCGGCATTTATCTAAAACGCTCAAAATAGTATTTAAAATATTGAACCTTCAGATTTTAACCACACACAATGGTAACATGATACTATGGCATTTGGTGTGCGCCACGGGGAAACAAAACAACCGACATCATTTCGAGATCATACATAACATAACTCTTTGAGTTCAAATAATAACATTGGTGTACTGCCTTTTCGGCGAAATATGTTTCGCCAAATTTCACTTAGCAACCAACCTTTCGCCAAAGTTTCATTTGGCAAACTAATATTTGGCATAACTTTACTTCACATTTTTTTTATTTCGCAACATTTTTGCATTACAAAATTTTACTTCATCACACATTTATGTGGCAAATAAATATGTAGCAAATGATTGGCTTAGGCAAATAACAAATTGTCAAATAACATTTGGGCAATTTTTTACATTGCAAAGTTATACTTCAATTTGATTTGTGCGAGCGAGCGAAGCGAGCGAGCAAGACGGTTCGGAACAGAAGCGACTTGGATACTTAAAGGTAAAGTTCCGAGCCAAGCGACACTGACGCCACTAACGCCGCGTTATTATCGCCGCGACAGAGCGATAGTACAAGGTTCTATATAAATACATGACGGCGTCAAGTCGTCGCCGTGCTCGTACACGCCGTCGCACGTCGCACGTCGCACGTCGTATAGAACCTTGTACTATCGCTCTGTCGCGGCGATAATAACGCGGCGTTAGTGGCGTCAGTGTCGCTTGGCTCGGAACTTTACCTTTAGGTTCAGAAGGCTAAGGCGGGAGCGAAGCGGAGCGTAGCTCCCGCCTTAGCCTTCGATGTTAGTTTTTTTTATAGCAGCCAGGATAAATGACACTAGAAAAGTAGGTTGGATGCCATTCAATAAGTTGCTAAATTAAGGTATGCCAATCAATACATTTGACGAAAACATAAATGACATCTTAAAAAAAAACCAGGTCATAATTTGCATAATAATAATTTATCGAATCATTAGTTGGGAAATGATATCAGTGCGAAACGTTGAGTTGGGAAATAACATTTCACCTAAATAAAAATATGGGATAAATAGTTTGGGAGTTAATAATTTGCTAAATAATTTTCGCCGATACATTAGTAAACCAATAACATTAGGTATAATAATCAAATTACTGTTATTCCGTAAATGGGTGCCACATATAAATAGGATCTTATTATAGCAGGGCAACATATCCGATGTTAACAAAATTATGATCATGGTCATCGACTAAGCGGTATATTACAATAAAAACTTGCTTTGTGAATTTATGTATACTCGTAGAAAATCCTTGTGCACAAGTTTTTTTACGATATGAGAGTTGAATTATACCTGCGGACGTGGCGACCCGGTGGCGATGGGCGCAACTACTCGTAGAGATACGTATTCAAGGAGCTAACCGTGGCGAGTGGGGGCTGCTGAGGACTTGACGCTCTCTAGCTTCATGCACCAAGTATTTCTTTTAGTTTGCGTTCATTAAATATAATTAACATAAATATTCCATTAAAGAGTGTACGACTTATTACTTCTAAATTACCCCATTACTGTATTTAAAACGCAATTCTAATAACGGGAAAAATATAACTAAAATAAAAAATAACGGCAAAAATAATAATAAGTAAAAAAAAATAACAAAAAATAGAACCGACTACAAAAAACCATGAAAATATTTTTCTACCAGTCTGAAGTCGGTGCCTCAGCACGAGCTAGTGAGCTATAATCGTCTACCTCACCTACAACTATACGAGTATAATGCTTCAATCACTTTTGTTGGCTCGTGCTGAGGCACCAGCTTCAGACTGGTAAAAAAATATTTTGATGGTTTTTTTGTAGTAGGTTCTATTTATTGTTAAAACAATTTTTTTCACGCTTTTTACTGTAAAAGGTCTAAGATACAATAGTTTAATGTCAACTGCTCGTCACCTTTTACGAAAAAATATTTTTTCCGATGCAGAGACGTTCATTATTTGGTCTTCATCATCAGTTCCACTTCACCAAACGATGATTTTCAGGAGCAAATGCACGAGTTACTCCTAAATATATCAAAATTACCCTAGGCGTTCCTACAATATTTGAAGAGTTCCCTCGATTTCCCTAAGATTCAATCATCAGATCCTAATTTGGTGCTTATGGGACCTAATTGAAAGCATTCCTTGAAGAACGAATTTTTTTTTTTCATATCGGTTCATAAATGACGGAATTCTGAGGTAACAAACTAAAAAAAAAATACAACCGAATTGATAACCTCCCCTTTTTGAAGTCGGTTAAAAATTAACAAAATATGTGTATCCTTGTATCCACTGGTTGAGTGAATTGTTTGTGCAAAACCATGGTCAGAAATCTAATCACGCCACATTTTTGGACGCGAGCCCAAATATTGATTTATTTGGCTTTCGTTTTCATATTAAGGGGCAAGAACATATTTGTGAACATGTGATTTAATTCCGTGTCAATCAATATACGAGGTATCACTTGGCATGATAATTAAAAAAATAAATTAAATTAAACCTAGCGCGTTAAAACTTTTCAAAGACATTTCCAAAAGGTTAGTAGACGTCATAGGGACCGAAGACCTAGCAGCTACCTCGGACAAAGAATTAGCTTGGCTATTCAAAGAGGAAACGCTGCCAGCATCTTAGGGACCTTGCCTAAGGGGGGTAGGTACTTTAAGAAATTTGTTTTAGTTTTATTTATTATTAATATTTTTAATTTATGTAAGTATTTCAAGTCTAAGGGCCTCGTGAGCCCTAACGGTAAAGACGGCATTGATTCATTGAACATATCACCAAAATGTAAGCACTAGGTGCAAGTATTTCGAATAAAAAACAATTTTCCCTCTCGGAGGCTGAATACCGCTTCACTCTTGCCATGCGCAGCAGCAGAAAAAAAAATTCTTAGCTGTCAGTTTGGTTCATTCGCGGGAAATTCAGTGGACTTCGTATGTTGTGTAATTAATAAGAAGCTCGACTGGTGTGAATAAATTTTAAACTGTATTATAAACCTTGTAAATAGTGTTACATACTTAGTATGATTTTTCTAGTGTAAAAAACAATATAGGTAATAGGTAAACATAGTGATTATATGGTGTGGATTTGGCGAGCGCTTTATCAAAGTTGGCTTCATTGAGGTTTGTGGTTCATAAATTGCTTTATTAATTTTGCACAAAAACGAATAAACCACACAATCACACAGTCACTATATTATATTATCGAAGCTTTTATAAAACATCATTAAAATCGCAAACTTAAAAAGTAAATATCCAAACGGAATAGCTAACGCCTAGTAACCAAAAAACGCTGAAAAAAACACGTTTCTTGTATGACGACCCCCTTGTAACTTAATTTTATTTTTAGTATTTGTTGTTATAGTGGCCACAGTAATACACAATCTGTGAAAATTTCAAGTGTCTAACTTTAACGGCTTAAGAGATAGAACCCTGTGACAGACGGACAGACAAACAGACAGCGGAGTCTCAGTAATAGGGTCCCGTTGGCACTTTTTGGGTACGGAACCCTAAAAATAAAATAAAAACCCGCGAAAACGCGGCCTCTGCCATGTTCATGTCGCCATTGAGATGTACTAACCTGACAGACGAGCGGCACCGGCGGCACAGAGTTGCGGGCGCTGCTGAAGCTGGTGTCACTGCCATTGACCTTCTCCGCTGCGCTCGTGCTCATTGCGTCCAACGTTTTAGATTTGATTTCCTCGTTATTAGCTCCACCCTCCTGTAGTAAATTTTGTAACTTAAAGCTTGGAAAGCAAATTGGATTAAGCAATATTCTTCTGTAGAGGTTCTCAAGATGCGATATAAATATATCACCACCGCCCATAAACATCTGCAACACCAGGGGTATTGCAGATGCGTTGCCAAACTAGAGGCCTAAGATGGGATACTTCAAGTGCCAGTAATTTCACCGGCTGTCTTACTCTCCACGCCGAAACACAACAGTGCAAGCACTGCTGCTTCACGGCAGGATTAGCGAGCAAGGTGGTGGTAGCAATCCGGGCGGACCTTTCACAAGGTCCTACCACCTGAGATATCAAAAATAAGTTTTTTACAACTTTGATTTTTTTACAGGGCAGAACTGATTCTGATTACCTATTTTTAGTTCCTTGATATGGACTTCTCAAAATTAATGCCTGAATTAATCAATTATTTAAGATTATATTTCTTAAATAAACAAACTTTAAGCTATCAATTCATTTAATCATACAATCCTGCCAATTTTACATTTAGTAATTACCTTACCTTTGACAAATTCCAAAGAAAACTATTTCACCTACCTACTGAAAGTACAATCTAATTAGCCTTTGCCCAAGACTTTGTCTGCACATGCACATTCTTAAACTGCTATCCAGAATAAAAACTATCCTGTCTTTCCCGTCAATTTCGTCTTTACTAAATTGGTTCCGCAGTTTAAGAATGAAGAAGTAACTGAGAGACAGTTACTTTCGCATTTACAATATTAGTAGGGATAATACCTAAGTCAGTCATGTCACTCATGTCAAACTTGCAACTCAGGTCAATCAACATACCTTACTTATATTTTTATTATTGTTCTATTCTATAAGAATAAATGTAAGTTAGATCTGAACTGAAAACCTATTCCTAAGGTAGTAAACCAGTAGTTTATCCATCCATCTGTCAAAGGACAGTATCTTTTGAACCATATTGACTATATTCCTATGCTTGTTATATCAACAAATAATAAATATTAGATAAAGTTAATATTAGAAGAAGTCCCCATTAAATAAATATTTTTATTTACTTAAATGTTAATTACATTTCAGTTTCCAGCTTGTGCTTGGCTGATTATAATAGAAAGTAGTAGTGTTCTCAAGGACTATAGTCAATTAGCCCTAAATTTAAGCCTATTGGTTCTATTTTAGGGCTATGCTAATAAAGCAGGGCTTTAAATCTCGTCATTTTAAAAAGCCTATGAGCCTATAAAAGTCTTCAGTTCTTTTTTCTGATGGAGTCTTTTCTTATGTTAAGGCTAACGCTATTTTTGAGACTCAACTCAGGCTAAGAAAGCCATCATCAAATAAATTATGAAATAAACAACATGTAATTTAAGAAAAATAAAATAAATGTTTTACTTAAGTATTGCCAAAACAATTCAGCCATGACGAAAAGGCAAATTTAAAAATTCATGCAAATAAAAAAGTAATTATTATTTCGTAATTCGTATTTTGTGTAGGTAGGTATATCTTATCTATTCCGTAATTAATGAATGTCTTAAAATTTAACGTGATTAATTAATTAATCACTAGAGTTAACCAATTTTCTAAACTTGATAATCTTGAATAAAAGCTTAGCCTTGAGGACTGTTTCATAGCCTTCATAGCCATTTCAGAGGGTTAGGCGTTGCTGTTGTCAGACTAGCCTTAAAATAGCTTAGGCCTTTAAGACCTTTAGACCTCCAACAAGTAGTCTTGAATAGGTCTAGCCTAAAGGACTAAAAGTATTTATGGGCTTTTAGCCTTTCAAGCCCCTTAATTACGAGCTAACCACCATAAAAAGGCTAAAAGCCTAGTCCTCGGGAACACAAGAAAGTATTTTGACTTCCCTCCTCTTCTTATACCTATATATTTTGTACTGGATACCAGTACTAAAGGTAAACATTTACTATGGATTGACATATCTAATTAGTAAAATAAAAGGGGATTCTGTAGACTGCTTACATGGTTACATTAATCACTAATTTAAAATTGAAGATTTCACATTTAAACATGGAAAAATAATCATCCAAAAATTGTAGGTTACCAAAGCTTACTTCTTGGTTGAAAGCTTTACTACCTAATATTAAGGTGAAGATATACTGACCTGTGGCAAGTCAAGTAAAGCCTTGCTGCTGCAGCTGGTCTCATTGCCGTTGTACCCATCTCCAGTACCTGTTGTCTCAGCCATCTTTGTATTTAATTCCTCCTGACCGGCTCTACACCGTTTTCTCGACATTATATTCTTATGCACATGGAATGTCAATATTCACCTAAACCAAAATATTTATTATAGAAATTGAAATTATTTTTCTATTTTGTTTGATAAACTATTACTATTGCTTAGAATGTCTTAGTAAATCTAAGAAAGACCTAAACAAACCTTTACAATATAAAGAACAATATGTTACCCTGCATTGGTTAACATTTTATGGCCTGGCAAGATCAAAGTTTATTAAGTTCATGTATGATTCACAGGACTTGGATTGATAGATGAGAAAAAAGAACAACCATAATATCATGCGGTCCTGTCGAAGAAGATGACATATCCAATCCAACACAATGAACAAACCAGGGTAACACCAATTTCAAAGCAACAGCAGGAAAATAGATTCGGTATTTAACCGCTGGTTATGCTCGATAGAAATAAGAATCGAAAAAGCTATCAAATTTTATACTTTCGTAAATTGACGAATCGAGTTCTGGAATTAAATCATATAAATTCAATCATGTTACAATAACCAAAAACTAGAACGAACGTACCATGTTACAAAACAAGGGAATCAAGGGATACTGGTCGGAATTTGAAGAATTGAATTGAATGGAGCTGCTTGCAATTGAAATAAAATGTCGAAACGTCAACTGTACGTACTGTCTGGTGACTAGTGACTGTCAACTGACTTGAGTCTTGAGGAGTTGGTTGGGTGACACTCTTTCCCGGCCCTGATAACACCGTCATGGAAATACGAACCCTGTTTTTTGTGGGTTGCCACAGATTACTAATATGTAGCTAGCTAGGGTTGCCCATAAAAACTCGACAGGAGCTTCTATGGGTGTGTTCACGAAAAACAGGATCGGTATTTCCAACCTGGTATTATCCGGGCCGGGAAAGAGTGTCACCTTTAAATTAAAGGTCTAGTAACCAGGCCATAAAATTCCAAAAAAAAAGAAAGAAAAAAAGAGTGTCACCTTGGTGTCATCCGAGGAGTTTAATTGAATACAGATAAGAAAAGTATTTGATCTCTGGCAGGGGTGACTAAAACGATACTGCAATTGTAGCATAGTAAAAGACAAACCCATAGATATTTGGTTTTAATTAGCTTGAATCCGACATACGATATTGAGAAAGATACATACATATGACAACTTGACAGTAGACATAAAAAGGCATCGACAATAATCTAGGGCAGCACTAGTAAGGAGGTTTATATATCAGCAACCACTTACTTTTTTACGAGATTCGTACGTTCCGACAGGCTAAGGTGCAACCAGTTACATATTTTATATGGTTTTTATACAAATAAAAGTCTGTCCGAACATAATCATAGCCTGCCAACATAAGTAAGGCATATTTTTAGCATCGTCACAAGTTAAAACCCAAAACGCTATGTAAATATTCATTCAGAATAAAATAAACGCTTATTTAGAAAGAATGTCCATCAATTAAACGTTTAAATCTTTATTAAACATCAATTTTGGCATTTTCATATTTCTCACTTGTTTATTATTGTTTACCTTCTCATTGCGTTTTTACTAAAGTATGAACACGTTTAAAGTTTACTATTTCTCTAATTAATTTTATTGTAATTAATAAGTACCCAGTCGAAGAAAGAGTATTGTATGCAACGTTGACGTATTAAGTCAAAAAAGCACGGGGCGTCTTTTTCTTACGATGTTCGCTAAAACACATCGTAACTCACGCTCACCTTTTTTAACCCTGTTATACAACTGTTGCATAAAATACTTTTCATCACACTTGCTCGTAAACAGTGTCGTAACATGCAGGCTACCTTGATTGCAACCCCCCAAATAAAACCCTCGACCTTAATGTGCTCCTCATGAAACCCGTGGTCGGTAAATGAGTCATTGCGCGTACAAATTTTCTTGTCATGAAGCCCAAGGTCGGTAAATGAGTCAGTGCCCGTACTGATGGCGCTGGCGCGCGCTGCTGCAGGACTACATGGACCACATGCACACGCACGTTGCGGCGCATGCCGAGGGAGGGGAGGTTGAGGGCGACGCTGCCAAGAGCACAGCCTAAGGTATCGCCAATATTTGGAAGAATTATATTTTTTCTTCAACAAATATAAAATTTTACTTGCAAATGTTATGAAAAACATTGTACGTCGTACGGGCGGTACTAGAATTACGAACATCGACTCATTAAAGCTCTCAGTCTTCGACTTCGGGCTTCTAGTAGACTCTCGTTCGTAATTACTTATTTACCGCCCTTAAGACACAATATACTATTTCATCACACTTGCTCGTAAACAGTGTCGTAACATGCAGGCTACCTTGGTTGCAACCCCCCAAATAAAACCCTCGACCTTAATGTGCTTGTCATGAAACCCGTGGTCGGTAAATGAGTCATTGCGCGTACACATTTTCTTGCCATGAAGCCCAAGGTCGGTAAATGAGTCTGTGCCCGTACTGATGGCGCTGCGCGCGCTCTTGCTGCAAGACTACATGGACCACATGCACACGCACGTTGCGGCGCATGCTGCGGGAGGGGGAGGTAGAGGGCGACGTTGCCAAGAGCACGCCTAAGGTATCGCCAATATTTGGAAGAATTATATTTTTCTTTTACAAATATAAAATTTTACTTGCAAATGTGATGAAAAACATTGTATGTCGCACGGGCGGTACTAGATTTACGAACATCGACTCATTAAAGCCCGAAGTCGAGACTCTCGTTCGTAATTCCTTATTTACCGCCCTTAAGACACAATGTACTAATACTGAGCGGCAAAAAATCTGGCCTTCAAATGTATGCAGAATCGGTAATTTTGTATAAAGGGTGGGCGAAAATTAGTGCCGCTGAGTATATTTTCTACTCGCGTACTACAATGTGCTGCTAACGATAACGATACCGTATCGGTAATCCAATGAGGTGCATTGTGTGTTGTGTGATCGCAAATTTGACATTTCATTGTGAAACGTTTCACAATGTACTTTTCTTCCAACTATGCTTTAATTTCATCATAACCGCACTAAAAACCCAGCACAAAGCGGGACTTTTCTGCTCTAGAGCAGAAAAAATGTATGAAAATCCTTTATTGCATTGTTTTTAGATTTTTTTAATTGCACCACCAAAAGAGGTCACACAAGTATTATAATTTAAAAATTAGCCTGCATAGTGTAAAAAAAATCTAGTGTTAGGTTGCTGTATTTCGTGCACACGCCCGTACAAACTGACAAGCCAAGACAAAAGCTGACAAGAGTTTCTATGGGCGTGTCTTGGGCGTGTCACAAAATATCATGTCGGTGTTGTACGTCCGGTAAATAGTGTAACCAGAATCATCGAGTGCTAGTGACATTTCTTTCCTATTAAGTGTTTAGCGTGAGTTTTTTTTTTCGTCTACTATTCCTGTAACAGTTGAAAAAAAAGCAGATTATGCACCTAGCATGAAGTAATTTATATTGCCCTAGTGCTTTTTAGAGCCTTCGCTGGCGGTCGGGCTCCAAATCAGCACTCGGTGCAATAATAAATAACTTTCTGCTTGGTGCAACAATCTACTATTACGAGCGACTACAATATGACGTTTTTGGCGCTATACGCAGCTAATTCTCTGCACTCTCGCAGCGATATCGTTGCGCACTTGCGATGGACGTTACGCGCTCGCCTCGCTTTCAACTCGCCCGGAAATCGCAGATGTGAGAAAGGCCGTTAGCGTGAAGAAGTAACAAACAAACTTTCGCATTTGTAATATTAGTAGGACATTCCGTTGTCCAGTCCCAATAATCCTTGTCCAATAGTAAAGTTACAAATTAAAGGGGTTGTCAATCGTCATACAAGAAACGTGTTTTTTTTCACCGTTTTTTGGTTGCTAGACATCTGATGTATTAAACTGTTGCTATGATAGACGTTTTTAGCCTACCTAGCTTTACGACGCTTTTAGATTTTAGACTAGCTATTTCGGTTGAATATTTACCTTTTAAGTTTGCGATTTTAATGATGTTTTATAAAAGCTTCGATAATATAATATAGTGACTGTCTGATTGTGTGGTTTATTCGTTTTTGTGCAAAATTAATAAAGCAATTTATGAATCACAAACCTCAAAGAAGCCAGCAACTGATAAAGCGCTCGCCAAATCCACACCGTATAATCACTATGTTTACCTATTGTTTTTTACACTAAAAAAATCATACTAAGTATGTAACACTATTTACAAGGATTATAATACAGTTTAAAATTTATTCACACCATTCGAGCTTTTTTATTAATTACACAACATACGAAGTCCACTGAATTTCCCGCGAATGAACCAAACTGACAGCTAAGAATTTTTTTTTTCTGCTGCTGCGCATGGCAAGAGTGAAGCGGTATTCAGCCTCCGAGAAGGAAAATTGTTTTTTATTCGAAATACTTGCACCTAGTGCTTACATTTTGGTGATATGTTTTCATTAACTTGTAATGTAATGTAACTAGTTATGTTGGTTAGGGTGGAATTAATATTTTTTACTTTAAAGAGTGGCTATCTTCAACCGATTGAGCTGAAATTTTGCATGCATGTATAAATCCGATGACAATGCAATATTATTATGACGTAGAGCTGATCTGATGATGAAGTTAGATGTTGGCCTTGGCCATAGGAACTCTGTAATAAAACGAAACGACTGCATCGATTTTGGTCTCATTTGATTCGTCTTGACGACTACGTACTTTGGTAACCAGGGGCAAAAAGTACCGCCAGCAAAAATGTTTGTATAAGAATTTTTACAAAAAACTATTACTGAAACAGGAGGTGCGGAGGTGCGGAACCCATCATGCGCGAGTCGCTCGCACTTGACCGATTTTTCGTACATTAGTAATCTGTGCTGCCAAAGGAACTACTGCGAATCCCATCCTACTAATCCTACTTATATTATAAATGTGAAAGTTTGAGTGAGTATGTTTGTTACTTCTTCACGCTAAAACGGCTGGGCGGATTTGGATGAAATTCGGCAAAAAGTTAGTTTATAACCTGGATTAAGACATAGGATACTTTTCATTAAAATATTCCCACAGGATAGGGATAAAATCTGGAACTAATAACCGCTGGGCTTAGAGTTATTCAATTTGGTATGTAGATAGCTGGACATCTGGAATACCACTTAACCCTTTACCAGGCCCGAAGAACCAGCGTGTCTTAATACGTACTTTATATGCTGTTGCAACCGTATTGAATGCCTTGTAAAAAATGTATTTATGAAAGTCGGAGATCTTCCTTTAAACCAGAAATAAATATGTGGGTTACGGTTATCCCATCGCCTGTCTAAGTAATGAACTGTCATACTAGATTTTGTCTTATTATATTCTTGAATCAGGCCAAGGGATATATTCACCCACATCTATATCGGTTATAATAGTCAAGGTTTAACTCCAAATCTCCTACGAAACATTATATCAATCACTGGAAACATTATTTTATGATCTCATTCATGACACGCTTAAAATCCAATAATATATCTTTAGCAGCCGTTTAAATCCACTTGACCAGTGATGTTAGTGGTTGTTTACAAATTCGAACACTTTACTGAATTTAAGAAAAACACAAGCAGATATATCGAACCATTTTTTGTTATTTCATGATTTTAATGAGTGTAAGGTAATATAATCATATATTTTGCTAAATACTCCTGCATCCTTGTGATAGGACTAGAATTAGGATGTGGGATGACTATCACATTGCCTGGCTAGAATTTTCCTGTGTGGGAACTATTCTTCCCATGGCCCGATTAGATTTTGGGTCTCTTTGGTACAGAATTCGTTCTAGGTTGAACACAAAAACTGTTTTATTACTTACGTGAGTTTTTATGACATGACAAGACAATTTACCGGCCATGGGAAAAATAGCTCCCACACAGTTAAACCTAATAAGGCCATGGGATAATGTCAACCCACATCCTAATTCTGGTCATACACAATAATGCATGAATATTTAGCAATGTTTACGATTACATTAGCTTTCAACACTCAAAATCTACAAAATATCAAAAAATGTTCGACCTATGTACTTCTGTTTCATAGAAATTATGGAAAGTTTTCGAATTTCTCAGTAGTTTACTGAAATTAGCGTTCAAGTGAATTTAAACGGCTGCCAAAGATATATTACGCAATTTAGAAGCGTGTTGTGAATGAATATCATAAAATAATATTTTCAGGGATTGACAAAA